>NC_086449.1:720488659-720589222 GCF_028390025.1 Pseudophryne corroboree | reverse complement strand
AGGCACGTCTAAAATATAATGGTGATGAATGGTGCAGCTGCGTGTCCTAGGATGTCATGTTGCAGCTTCTTCGTAGGTAACGCCTGAGCCACATCTGAGAAAGCCAGAAGAGCCCAACACTGCCCGGGCCAGAAATTAGAACTGGCTCTGTAACCACTCAACCACCTGTATTAATCATTCCAGGGCCTCAGTAGCGGCAAAACACTGATGGGCCTGGCTCTGCTTCTATGGGGGCACACCTGGAGACTGCTCAGGGCACACTATTGTACCATGACACAGTGGTTGAAAAACACTGCCCTAACCCAAACTGCTGAAACAACCCCAATACCTTATTCCTAATACCCTAAACCAATCCATTAAACTAACCCTAATACTCTAACCCCTAACCCTAACACCCTATCCAAAAAAGGGATTCCTGTATGTGTCATATGATTCTTATCTGCCATCAAATTCTATGTAGCCCCTAACCCAAATCACTAAAACATTCCTAATACCTTGTCCCTATTTCCCTAACCCATAACCCAATCCACTAATCTAACCATAATCTCTAACCCAAACCCCTACACTAACCCTAATACCCTAACCCAAACTAACCCTAATACCCTAACCCAAACCACTGAAACAACCCTAATACACTATTCTTAATACGCTAAACCAATCCATTAAACTAACCCTAATCCTTAACCCAAACCACATACACTAACCCTAATACCCTAACCGTAAAGGGCAGGTTGGATGGGCCATATGGTTCTTCTCTTCCGTCAAATTCTATGTTTCCTCTGGTGTACAGCTGGAACACCCAGTTTGACCATCTGCAGTCATAACCATAGGAAGCACCAGACCCATTTCCCATCAGAGGCCATACTCTGTCAGAGTAGGCGATTGAGCGTCAAAGGGCCTAATTCAGAACTGATCGCAGCAGCAAATTTGTTGTCAAATGGGCAAAACCATGTGCACTGCAGGGGGGCAGATGTAACATGTGCAGAGAGAGTTAGATTTGGGTGGGGTGTGTTCAAACTAAAATCTAAATTGCAGTGTAAAAATAAAGCAGCCAGTATTTACCCTGCACAAAAAACAATATAACCCACCCAAATCTAACTTTCTCTGCACGTTATATCTGCTCCCCCCCCCCCCCCTTGCAGTGCACATGGTTTTGCCCATTAGAGAACAAATTTGCTGCTGCGATCAGGTCTGAATTAGGCCCAGAGCCCGAAACCACTTGTCCATAAGAAGGAATATCTCCATGCATTGCATAGCCACCTCCCAATCACTGTGCAGGAATGTCCAAAAATTTCCAGAGTCCGTGCGGCTCAGATGGGCCTCTGATTGTGCGTCAACAGAGAGGGACACATGCGCTGTGTGAATTTGTTAGGGATTTAGATGCATGCACAGTTGGGGGAAAAAAAATACGTAAACATCAGCATTTTGTCCTGCCCAGAATCCATGTGCCACTCTGATAGGCTGGTGCTGCTGCTGGTACAACAATGAGCAGTGCATGGGCCAGAAAATCTACCTAGGGAAATTAAATACATCTGCACAGAAAACAAAAATTAGGAAATCACTCATTTAGCGCTGAATATCATAATAAGTGTATACAAGTGTATTCTTCACCTTTACTTTAAATAGCTGTATACACTGTAGGTTTCCTGACAGGAACCGGACAGGACTTCTGGATCCCGGCAGTCAGAATCCCAACACTGTTTGTAATACCAATGCCAGGATCCCGACATGGATCGCAAAGCCGGCTGGACTACCGAGAGAGGTAGGCTGCGGAGGTGGTGGTGTAGGGGGAGTTAGGTTTAGCTGCAGGTGGAGGGTTAGAGTTAGGCTGCGGGGAGGGTTAGGGTTGGGCACCACCGGGGAGGGTTAGGTTGCGGGGGGTATGGAGGGTTGGGTTTAGGCTGCAGGTAGGGGTGGGGTTAGGGTTAGGCACCATAGGGGAGGGTTAGGGTTAGGCTGCGGGAGGGGAGGGTTAGGGTCAGGCTGTAGGTAAAGAGGGTTAGGGATTAGGGGTAAAATACTTACCTAGTAGGTGTCAGGATCCTGAGCATCGGGATGCCGCTGTTGGTATTCTGACTGCTGGCATTCCATCCCCTATTAATCTCTTAGTTATGTTACCAAAATTTAGAGAAGAAAACATATATAGTGAAGTACAATTTAATCAACATAAAAAAACATAAAACTAATTTCTTCATATAAAAGGCATTCATCACAAAAACGGAGGTCCATAAGTGGCCGAAAGGGTAACAATTACCAGCTGCTGAACAGAACTGTCAACGGGCAGTCCTTGAGAGCATGTGTGAGATGTAATATCTCTGTGTCAGTCCCAGGTCTTTCACTGTCTCACGCTCTGGTCCCAATAAGCCAGGTCCTCGAACACATGTGCCACCGGGCCCCAAAGTCCTTGCTTTCAAGGACTGCCCATTGACAGTTCTGTCCAGCAGCCCGTATTTGTGACCCTTTCGGACACTTGTGGACCTCTGTTTTTGTGAGGAATGCCTTTTATATGAAGAAATGTATTTTATGTTTTTATGTTGATTAAATTGTACTTCACTATATTTGTTTTCTCCTTTAATTATTGGGAATATACCTATGCGTTTATGAGGAGAACCAGGGGCAGATTGGAATGGAAAACCATCCTGGATAATGTATGGAAGCAGCCCTACTGAGAGCAGGGTCTGTTGAGGGGGTGGGGTCTGTCAAGGGGGGCGAGATCCCTCCTCTTTGGGCCTGATTCGGATTTGGAAGCAGTTGCGGCCTTCCTTAAGTCTTCTGCTGCAGTTGTGTTTGTAACTTTATGCTATCCTGCTACAATGTCTTTCCCTGGTGTACGTCTGTGGGTCCAAATATGCAAATGCTGCAATTACGCTTTGTGTGTATTTAGATGCCAGCATTGGTTACAACATTGACACTTTTACCAGCCCTATGCTATGTGCAGGTTATCTGTCTGTGCACGGCCTCCAATGTGAGCAATGCAGCGTCTCTATACACAACCACCCAGACTGCACAACATCTGCGTCTGATGTGTTTTTGCGTTGGCGATAGGGCTTTTTTACATTTTTATATTTCGCACACACAACAAATTTTTTGCGTAGGGAAGTTTATTTAACAAGTAGTATTTTTTTTAAAGTATAGTATTTGGGGGGGAAAAAATCTATTTTAAACTTAATTTTAATTTTTGCAATTTGTGTTTTGTCAATTGGAAGTGAAAGTTGAAATCTGGGATTTCAGTTCCTCTGTGCATGGGTGAGCTGGCTATCCTATGGCGAATCAGTAGATTAACCTGCACCACATCAGGCCAGTATTACATTGGATGCTAACACATGTTAAAAACCTGTGGTGATTTTTATTGGGCCAAGCGGTTCTTATCTGCCGTCAAATTCTATGTTTCTATGATAAACAGTGATTAAATATCAGCCTTGTCACTTCAAATGGGTGATTCTTGATAAATAGGCCCCTTAATGTTACATACACTCACATATACAGGCTTCACACACACATACACACACACACACACACACACACACACACACACACACACACAGTCTGTAGTACATACACGCATATAGACAGACTGTAACATACACACATATAGTCAGTCTGTAGTACATACACACATATAGACAGAGGCTGTAACATACACACATATAGATATACTGTAACATATACGCACGTATATGCAGTCTGTAGTACAAACACACATATAGACAGAGACTGTATCATACACACATATAGACAGATTGTAACATACACACATATATGCAGTCTGTAGTACATACACACATATATACATAGACTGTAACATAAACACATATAGACAGACTGTAACATACACACATATATGCAGTCTGTAGTACATACACACATATTGACAGAGACTGTAACATACACACATATAGACAGACTGTAACATACACACATATATGCAGTCTGTAGTACATACACACATATTGACAGAGACTGTAACATACACACATATAGACAGACTGTAACATATACACATATAGGCAGACTATATCACATACACGCATATAGACAGACTGTAACATACACACATATATGCAGTCTGTAGTACATACACACATATATACAGAGATTGTAACATACACACATACAGACAGACTGTAGCACATACATACACATACAGACAGACTGTAGCACATACAAACATGTAGACAGACTGTAACATACACACATATAGACAGACTGTAGTACATACACACATATAGACAGAGACTGTAACATACATACACACATACAGACAGACTGTAACATACACACATATAGATAGACTGTAACATACACACATATATGCAGTCTGTAGTACATACACACATATAGACAGAGACTGTAACATACACACATATAGACAGACTGTAACATACACACATATATTCAGTCTGTAGTACATACACACATATATACAGAGACTGTAACATACACACATATAGACAGACTGTTACATACACACATATATGCAGTCTGTAGTACATACACACATATATACAGAGACTGTAACATACACACATATAGACAGACTGTAACATACACACATATAAGCAGTCTGTAGTACATACACACATATAGACAGAGATTGTAACATACACACATATAGACAGACTGTAGCATATACACACATATAGACAGACTGTAGCACATACACATACAGACTGTAGCACATACACACATATAGACAGACTGTAACATACACACATATATGCAGTGTGTTGTACATACACACATATAGACAGAGACTGTAACATACACACACACATACAGACAGACAGACTGTAACATACACACATATAGACAGACTGTAGCACATATACATACAGACAGACTGTAGCACATACGCACATATAGACAGACTGCAGCACATACACACATATAGACAGACTGTAGTACATACACACATCTAGACAGACTGTAACACACATGTACAGGACATCATACTGAGACAACAGTGGTCCCTGGGGATGTACCGGTGCCTCGCCCGCCCCCCTTTTGGGATTTGCATTCCACAGTGTGGAATGCAAATCCCAAAAGATCGGCAACTGGCCCGGCAAATGGATGAATCAGCCAATGCCAGCAGGCTGGATGGACTGGCCCGACACAGTGCTCATGGGCCCGGCCAAGCGGGAACTTTCCCGGTGGCCCAGTCCGCCCCTGAGATCATCAGGGCACCTATTTAGTTTTTTTAATTGATGGTGATCAATACACTTGTATACACTGAATATGATATTTAGCGCTAAATGAGTGGTTTGCTCATTTTTGTTTGCACCGCAGTGTTCAGCCCATGTTGTTGAACAGTATCAAGCTCCTTAATCCATATTTTCAATTACCAATATAATGAATCCTGCATGGGCATCTAATTACAAAGCATTCAATACCGGTGAAGTATTTACAAATTGATCCCATGGCCCTCAGTCAGTTGTCCCAAAACTGTACCCAAACACTGGTGTCCCCCACCAAAAACTGAAAATGTGCATTGGTTCTGATCTTTAGAATGTTTTCCATTTACATTGAAGGACCACCTTTAACATGACCGCTGAAGACATTTGGGCTGATGCAGCATGGGTAATATGCCAGTTGGATGGGCAGAGCAGGTTGGGACGGGATGGGAATGTTCTGACATCGGCCAAGTGTAGAAAGGACATGTTTGCGCAATTCAAAAGAAATGCAGACCAGGAAAAAGACACATTTGTGCCTGAGAGAGATATTTGTAGGTGCAAATAGTCGATAATAATGACAATAGTTGCTGGAATCCAGTGAATGGCTTACTATTTACAAGCGGTGATGCTTTCGATGCTCAAGTATACATTATTCTTTTGTGGGTTTTTTTTTTTGTTTTACAACCACACAAACTGACTTGCGTTGAACTCTTTAATAGTGAGCATAAAGAAGTGCTGGGAGCTTTGTGATGTGCACATGCTGTAAATTACACACTGTTTGGACAGTGCGCTGTGCTTCTGGTTACACATCAAAGACAATCTTGGAAAAGAGAAAGCTTAAAATAGAAAAATAAAGCTGCTGTGGAACTCTTATTTATATATTAGGGCTCACAGTTCCTCTGGCGTGTCATCACTGTGCCTTTGCCATCCTGCGGTCCTGGAGTGGTAAACCAAAACTGCCCTCGCAACCATAAAGGAACAGTTTGCTGAATATATATTTTCTTGTTTTCTTTTAAGTTTATTCTTTATGTTTATCTTCTTATAACACATCCAGCCTTTGAGATGTGGTGTATTGTTATAAGTTTGAGTGGCAGAGCTTTAATATTATGTTTGTACTTTATTTTGTGTAGCACTAAATTGTTAGTTGTCAATAGTGTTTTCTTATTGATACAAGTACTTTATGTGAGAAGGAGAAAGAATTGACGGCATAGGAAAGGAATGAGTTAAACATCTTGTGAGGGGTGGACCTAGTTGTGAGGAAAGTACAGCCTTTGGAAAAAGGGGAGGGTTAATATATATAGGGAATGCTAGGCCATTTTGCTCTCTCTTGTTGCTGAATTGCCTTGGGTGAGTGCTGCAGTGCAGAATCTCCCCATTTATTGTCAGTGTGGAAATTTCTTATTGTCAAGCCTCTTTGCCTTACATTGCCCTCCGTTTTGTACCATGGCTGCCTCTCGCCCTCGCCGCTCTGTAGGAACCCCAGCTCGGTACCGCATTTCGGGCGGTGGGGCTGGGCCCGGGGCCAGGCTGGCTGGCCCTGGGGACGGCGTCCCGTCCCCCGGGGCCTGCACGGGCTCTGGCGGACTCATGGAGTGGCGGACTCGGTCATTCGTGCCGCTGGGGGCCGGGTCGGCTTCGCCGGCCGGGCGCGGGCAACAGGGAGGGCCGGAGGTTCAATTAGGCCGCCGGGGGGTGGACGGGCAGCAGCCCTCACCTCCGAACGCGGCTATGGATGAATCGGTGCCGGGCGCTCGCAGGCGCGCGCGCCGTGGGGGGCGCCCGTCAACTGAGCCGCAGGAGTCTCCTGTCTCTTCCCCCTCGCCAGGGCAGCACAGCGGCGCCAGGCGAGGGGGGGGGGGGGGGATCCGGCGGGAGGCGGTGGTTAGCTGAACGAGGCCCGTCGCGGGGCCTCGTCCGGCGGATGCTTCAGGCATTGTGGATGGGGGTTTGGCGGCGGGAAGATGCGGGGCGCGCGCACGTGGTGCGCGCGCGCCCGTGCTCGCACCAGGCGGCGCCGTTCGCGCACGTGCGCGCGCAGCGGCGCCGCTGGCCTCCCTGTCTCCCCAGCTCACTCCCCTGCAGCCGGAATCCGGCGGAGTGCGGGGGAGGAGGAGGGACAGGGAATGGGTCATAGGCAGCAGGGCTGCACAGGTCAATAGGGGGTCTTGCCGCGGCGCCCTCCCAGCGGGCGGAGATGGCTCCGGTCTGCGGGGAGAGGGGTCGCGCGAGGAGCTGGAAAGCGAGGGCAGCGCTGGCACCGACGGCCAGTCCCAAGATGGAGGCAGAGTTTGGTGGGGGACTGGACCGCTGGTGGTCAGGGGCGCTCCCGTTTCCCCACCGGGGCGGACGGGGGCGGCAGACGTCGGGGACCCAGTTGGCGCCTGTCGGGCGTCGAGCGGGTAGGCGCGCGCCGGCGCCGGCTGGGGGTCCCTCGGGGGCCGATGCTGTGTTTTGGGGTGGTCAGGACCCCTCTGGAACGCTGGCGTCGGCCCTGGCCACGGTGGTGGCAGCGTTAGGGCCGCTGGCCACGGCCGCATCCCCGGGGGTGGCTACCAGTTCCAGCACGCATGCGGTCGCCGGCAGGTCCGGTGCGCGGACGGTTTCGGCGGCGCAGCAAGTTGCCCGCGCCTGCCGGGAGCTCGGGGCGGCCACGGCGCAGCTGGATCATCAGGACGGGCAGGGTCGTGCAGCGGAGACGCCTCCCCCCCGAGGTACTCGGCGTGGGCCGCGACTGATTTCTGGGTCCTTTGCTCCTTTCTCTTCTGCAGGTGAGCGCGGTGAAGTGGAGATGGCGGAGACCGAGGATGAGGATGTCGGATTTGCCACGCCGGAGGATTCCGTGTCTGAGCAGTCGACGGCATCAGGTGAGGTGGTGCAGTCGGGATCGGGCTCCTCTACGCGCTCTAGTTCTCGCAGCTCTTCCTCTTCTTCCTCTTCCTCTTCTCTGTCGTCGCCGGCGTCCGAAGTCAGTAGTACGACTAGGGCAGAAGCGGGCGACGAAATACGCCAAGCGGGCGGCGGGTCAGCAGGAGAGACAGAAGAGACGCAAGCGGCTTAGCGAGGACGCTCGCAGGGCCAAGAAGCGCCGCAATTTGCCGGGGGTGGTCCACTGCGATTACACTGCCGTGATGCGGGGACTGAGGGACAGCTGCCGTAGGAAAATATGCAGAGGTGATTACGTTGATATGTTCGTATTGACGAAGGACGCAAAGAAGGACTATAAGTCGGCGTCAGCCAAGAAGGGCATCGGGGCCGAGGCTTTCCGTACCTTCGATAACTGGCTGGCCAGTTTTTGTGTCTTCGCGGCTTGTTACCTGGAGGATAGGCCGGACGAACATATGAATGTCATTCGATACCTGCATTTAATCCACGACATGCAGCGCACATCGTCGGGCATCGAATGGCGGATGTACGACGAAAAATTTCGGGAAAAGCAGGACTGCTTGCAAGTGATAGACTTCGGTTGCAAGGACGTCGAAGTCTGGCTACAAGTCACCCGGGCCTCCCAACAGGCTAGGGAGCCCCGGATTCCGGGGGCGGACGGGCACCGCGCAGGGTCGTCCGCCCAAGGGACCGGCGCGGACGGTGGATCGGGCAAGGCAGGTAGGTCGGCCGTCCGCGGAGGGGGGCAGGCCGTCGCAAAAGGAAAGTGCTTCGCGTTCAACAATGCGACCTGTTCCTTCGGCAAGCAGTGTCGGTTTCGACATTTGTGCTTGCAATGCGGCGGCTCACACCCAGCCTCTGCCTGCTTTAAAGGCAGTCGACAGGGTGCCCGGAGTAAGCAAAATTACTCAAGACCTGGCGCAGGCGGGAGCGCTCCGCAAAGCTCCAACGCCAATTAATTTGGATACAATGGGCAAATGGTTGACGTGGTATCCAAATGGGGCGGACGCGCAGTTTTTGTTTGACGGTTTTCGTTTTGGTTTTCGCTTGCCTGTTGCGAGCAAGGTTTCAGTTCGGGCCCGGCGGAATCTCCAGTCTGCTCGTGCCTTGCCATCGGTTCTGCGAGAGAAGGTGGATAAGGAGGTTAGGCTGGGTAGGATGGAAGGACCGTTTAGCTCACCCCCGGTGGATGACTTGGTCATCTCCCCGGTTGGGGTGGTTCCGAAGAAGACTCCAGGTGCTTTTAGGCTCATTCAGCATCTTTCTTACCCGTCGGGTTCGTCGGTCAACGAAGCGATACCACCGGCTCATTGCTCGGTGGTTTATCAGTCGTTTGACGAGGCGCTAGAGCTGGTCCGTAGTTACGGGCCTGGGGCCCTCATGGCTAAGATAGATGTGGAATCCGCCTTTCGGTTGCTGCCGTTGCATCCGGACTAATTCCGTTTTATGGGTTTTCGGATTGGATCGGAGTATTTCATCGACAAGTGTTTGCCGATGGGATGTTCCGTGTCCTGCTCGTTCTTCGAACGGTTTAGCACATTCCTTCATTGGTGCGTGGAGTCTTCGTCTGGGGGTCACGGGGTCGCCCATTACCTCGCGTGGGTCCGGCAAATTCACCACGGTGCGGCGAACTGCTGTTCAGCACCCGGGCTCTGTTTTTCACTTCGGCGTTCCCGTGGCCGAGGATAAAACAGAGGGGCCGGTCACCTGTTTGTCATTTTTGGGGATAGAAATCGACACGGTGGCGGGATCGTGTCGACTGCCTCAGGACAAGGTTGTGAAGCTCCGCGATGCTATCTGCCGGTTCGGAAGGTCGCGCAAGGTCACTCTGCGGCAGGCGCAGTCCTTGCTGGGCATTTGAACTTTGCTTGTCGGGTAATCCCGATGGGCAGGGTTTTCTGCCGGAAGCTGGAAAGGGCGACTGCGGGTTGTGCCAGACCACATCATTTCGTGCGCTTGTCCTCCGAGATTCAGAGGGATTTGGCTATTTGGGCCTCGTTCCTGGAGGACTTCAACGGGGTGTGTATATGGCAAGCACCAACGGTCGACAGCGCCGGGCTGCAGCTGTTTACCGACACGGCGGGTTCCTCTGGGTTTGGTTGCTATCTGGAGGGATCTTGGTGTGCGGGCTCGTGGCCGGCGGAATGGCATCGCGAGGGTTTCACTAAGGACCTTTTGCTGCTGGAGCTTTTTCCCATTATGGTGGCGCTGGAAGTTTGGGGCGATCGTCTGGCGCATCGTAGCATCTTGTTCAGATGTGATAATCTGGGCGTGGTGCATGCGATAAATAACCAGAGGGCGAAGTCGCTGGTGGTCCTGAGGGTGCTGGGCCAGTTGCTGTGGACATGCCTGCGTAGGAACGTGTGGTTCCGCGCGCAGCATGTGCCTGGTTTGGAGAACGGAATCGCTGACGCATTGTCAAGAGGGCAGTGGGAACGGTTTTGTTTGTTGGCACCCGAGGCCGATGAGCACAATTTTCAATGTCCCGGTTATGTCTGGCAGGTGATCGGGCCGGAATGGAGGGTCTAGCGAGGCGGTCAGTCGCGCCGAACACGCTTAAAGCTTACGGGCAAGCTTGGAGCGAGTGGGAGGAGTTTGCCCGAGGACGAAGTCAACAAGGTAAGAGCGGGCATCGGATGATGCTTTCTTTTATTTGGCAGCTGTATGTTTCGGGTAGGTCCAGGGCGGTGGTGTCCCGGTACTTGGCTGGGATTTCGTTCTTCAGCAAAATCAAGGGCGTCCCTGACGTGACGAAAAGTGAGATTCTGCTGAAGGCGATGAAAGGATGGGCGCGCGTGGCGCCGACGCCGCCTGATAGGAGGCGGCCCATTGATGCGGCCTTGCTTCCGACTGTCATCGGGGCGGTTGGCGGTATCGCGCCGTCCATGTTTGTGTCGCTGTTGTTCAGTTTGGCGTTCTCAATGGCTTACCACGGGGCCTTTCGGGTTTCGAAGTTGGTAGCGCCTTCTAAGCGAGCAGATTCGCGCATGCTTGTCGGGGACGTGGTGGTGGGTGAGAGGTCCTTGCTATGCAGATTGCGTCGCTCTAAGACGGACCAAGTGGGGAGAGGTCGATGGGTCACCTTGGTTCCGGCACTTGAGGAGAGCATTTGCCCAGTAAGGTTGGCAGTGCAATATGCGGCAGTACGACCCGACGGTCGGGGGTCATAGCTGCTGCATTATGACGGGCTGCCGGTGACGAAATACCAGTTTCGTTGGATGCTGGGTCGCTGTCTGGCGAGCTTGGGCCTTCCACCCGCTGCTTTCGGGACACATTCCTTCCGCATAGGAGCTGCGACGTCGGCTGCGTCGGCAGGGTTTTCCGTGGCTGAAATCCAGGCGGTGGGGCGATGGAAGTCGTCAAGTTACAGACGATATATTATATTCGCCCCGTTGCATGAGATGTTGGCTTGCGCGTGGTTTTGTTTAGTTGTAGTTGTTACAAGTCATGTTGTACAGTTCAGTACGTTCTTGTGTTGTGTGTCTGTTTGTCTTCCCGTTTTATCCTACTCAGGGATTAGCCACTCGCCGCTGCTGGCAGCGGGGGTCTGGAGTTCTTTTGCGATTTTTTGCCTGACTTGACGGACTGAATTCTAATCTACAATTCGGCTGATCAGTTCTAATCAAAGTCCCTCAGCAGGTTTTTACGCTTTCACCTCCAGCTGAGTTCTTACATGTTTTTCCCATTTTATACCCCCCCTTCCCCCCCCCCCCCGTTTAATTTCTTAATTTAATTTTGATCTTCCCATTTGTGTGTTTATGTTCTGCTTCAAATTGGCTGGAAGCTTGTGCAGATCGGCTAGGCCGTGATTTCTGCAATAAACGACAACTCAATTTTTTCTTTTGGCAGATCCATCAGGTTAATGCGTTTAATAAGCAATGCTATAGATAATTACTTAGTAACCAATTTTACCCCCTTTCCTTCTCTTCAGGTTGGTTGGATGATGACTTGGCTATCTGGGTGGTTGGCCACTCTTATGTGTATTGGGCAGCCAGGTTTTTGGCCTCGGAGGGGGCTCAGATGTTTCCTAGGGCTCAGGGAGTTCGTTGGCTTGGTTGGCGGGGGATGATGTGGAAAGATCTGAAGAGTAGACTAGTCAGTCAGGCCAGCGAGCATGGAGTCCCTAGGGTGCTGGTTGTCCATCTAGGTGGCAACGACCTGGGGAAGAGGACATCTTTGGAGCTGCGGTGGGCCATGATACAGGATCTGGCCAGTGTGGTCGCAACATGGACCAATTGTGTCTTGGTGTTCTCTTTGATGGTGCCAAGGTTGAGTTGGCGAGGTGTGGCGGATGGTCGCCTAATTGATGAGGCCAGGCAGAAGGTGAATGGGGCGGTGGCGAAGTGGGTGTTGTCCCACGGAGGCAAAGTAGTTCGCCACCCTAGGATTCGGTTCCGAGACAGTCACCTTTTTCGGCCTGATGGGGTACATCTATCCAATGAGGGGATCATGCTTTTCCTGGAGGATCTGTGTCTAGTTTTGCAGGAGTTAGGGTGAGGTTATGGTGGCGGTGCGAAGACTCTGGGGAAGAGTCTTTCGCTGTTGGCGGAAAAGAACGGCAGTTTGTAGTTGTATGGTTAGCTGTAGTGATTTACAGTTTGGTGTGGTTTAGGTGCACTCACCTCCATCGACTTATAGGGCCGCTCGACCACCCGTCCGGGGGCAGCGGCAGGCACCCATCAGGGTGGGTAGTCACTGTGGGGGTTGAGTTGGGCACCTATTACCGATTTGATAGTTTGTAGTTAAATTAGGATAGTTTTGAATTTTAACATTTGAAGGTTAGCGTCAGTTCAATAGAGCCGTTCTTTTTGCTGCCACCATATGCCGGCTGAATCGGCATGTTAACAAAGTTTTTCATTTACAGGTTTGCTATGGTTAGGGTTAAATAAATAGCTAGCAATTTTTCTGCCAAATTCAAGTCTCCGTGTCTTTATTTCATGGTATTAGAGGTAATGAATGCTTTACTTTGAATGAAGGGGTCCACCAAGTATCACTAGGATGTTTAAGGCAATGCAATTTTTACAACAGCGGATGAATTTGCACAGACTGAGGCCCTCATTCCGAGTTGTTCGCTCGTTGCCGAATTTCGCTATATTGCGATTAGTCGCTTACTGCGCATGCGCAATGTTCGCAGAGCGCATGCGCTTAGTTATTTTACTAAAAAGTTAGGTATTTTACTCACGGCATTACGAGGATTTTTCTTTGTTCTGGTGATCGGAGTGTGATTGACAGGAAGTGGGTGTTTCTGGGCGGAAACTGTCCGTTTTATGGGTGTGTGTGAAAAAACGCTGCCATTTCTGGGAAAAACGCGGGAGTGGCTGGAGAAACGGGGGAGTGTCTGGGCGAACGCTGGGTGTGTTTGTGACGTCAAACCAGGAACGAAACTGACTGAACTGATCGCAGTGGCAGAGTAAGTGTCGAGCTACTCAGAAACTGCTAAGAAATTTCTATTCGCTATTTTGTGAATCTTTCGTTCGCAATTCTGCTAAGCTAAGATACACTCCCAGAGGGCGGCGGCTTAGTGTGTACAATGCTGCTAAAAGCAGCTAGCGAGCGAACAACTCGGAATGAGGGCCTGAATAGTGAATACTAATAATTGCAATGCAGATATGCTTGGTATTATTGTAGTTGTAAAAACTAAATTAAAGATCTAAAAGATAAGTCCTTCTTGATCATTCCACGTCTTAAAGGGTCCTTGCGTTCTGGACCTCACAGCTCCCAGGCTTTCAGATCGCTGATTTGTTGCGGCCTGGCTCATACTAGGTCCTGCAGTTGCTCTCCTTTACTATGCACACGGAGATGTTCATTAACATATTGCACAGGTCATCTATCTCCACATAGGAGGTTCTTCAATGGGCTCTCAACAACCCATACCTACTTTAAATCTGGTTTGCCCCAGGCCGACCTACTCCATTGTCTATGGTCCTGTCCATTAGTTTGCAGATTTTGTCTACAAGTCCGTAATTATTCTCAGGAACATTTGGTATACTACCTGCCACTAACTCCAGAACGGGCACTGTTTGGTATTCTCCCATGAAATCTAAAGTTCTCAAAGGGGTGGGGCAGCCAGCTGCTTTTGGTGGTCAGTGCAGCGGCTCACAAATCAATTTTACCAGTGTGCATACACTATGAACCCCCAGCTATAGGCCTTATTCAGCTTCAGTTGCAAAATTGCAAATTTGCAAATCGGCCGATTATCAGATGACTGCGCATGCGCTGCTACCGTATCGCACGTGCACGAAGGCCAAAATGCATTCGCAATGCAATCACAGGCTCAGCAAAGTGCGATTGCCAGGAGGTGGTCATTTGTGGGAGGTTTATAGGGTGGTCCTTTGTGGGAGGTTTGTAGGGAATGGTTGGGAAAACACAGGCGTGTCGTGGTCATTTTTGGGGTGTGCATCTGACATCAGCTGCGATTGCTGTGTTTAAAAACATGGCACCGCTGTGACTGTGGCCGCATAGTTCCTGCATATGCATGGATCAACCGGAATTGTTGATGGTATTCGATTTCTGCGTATGCATCGCAATTGTGGGAATGAATACGCAAATTTGCAAATGCAACGGTGGCCGTTTTTTACCTTTCTGGGCGGCTCTTCACATGCGTTTTTTAGAGAAAATTGCCATTTCTGTCTCAATAACGATCCAAGCTGAATAAGGCCCTATTTCCCTTTGTATTTTCCATATGGAATGGGTAGTGGTTATGCTGGAGAAGGAGGCCAGAACCAAGAGGTTCTTCGAGATGTGGGAAAGCTTCATAGCAACTCTGTCACCAGCCATACAAACCCACATTCATAAGTCTTTGCACCTCCTGGCAGCCACACCTCCCAACTGTCCCGATTCCAGCGGGACAGTCCCGCTATTCAGACATTGTCCTGCTGTCCCACCTGCAGGCTGCAGTGTCCCGCAGGTGGGGGGCAGTAGGGGAGCCTTTGATCACCCACTTCTCTGCTCAGCAAAGCAGCGAGTGATCTCTGAATTGATACAGTACAGGGAGGTGAGCCGGGGGATGCCCAGATGCTCCAGGAACGCTGGGCACACCACTCAAAATGCCAGTTTTCTTTCTCGTTTTTTTAAAGATTTTTATTTTTTTTAAAACTTTATAAATTAACTCAAATAAAAAAAAAACTTGTATGTACGGGTCTGATGTTTTTTTTCACCAGCCTTTTAGAAGGTTTCACAATTCTCCCTAAACTTGTCACTCAATTACTTTTTGTATCTTTCCCTGCACAGTAATGTTTGACTTGGATATACTGGGGGGCTAATTCAGACCTGATCGCACGCTAGGTTTTTTTGCAGTCCTGCGTTTGCATAGTCGCCGCCCATAGGGGAGTGTATTTTTGCTTTGCAAGTGTGCGAACGCATGTGTAGCAGAGCTGTACAAACAGATCTTGTGCAGTGTCTGCGCAGCCCAGGACTTACTCAGCCGCTGCGATCACATCAGCCTGTCCGGCACCGGAATTGACGTCAGGAACCCTCCCTGCAAACGCATGGACACGCCTGCGTTTTTCCAACCACTCGCATAAAATGGTCAGTTGACACCCACTTCTCTTCCTGTCAACCTCCTTGCGATCGCCCATGCGAACGGATCCTTTGCACAAACCCATCGCTGAGCGGCGATCCGCTTTGTACCCGTGCAACGTGCCTGCACATTGCGGTGCATACGCATGCGCAGTTTAGACCTGATCGCTCGCTGTACGAAACCGCAGCCTAGTGCTCAGGTCTGAATTAGCCCCTGGGTCCTAATAGAATTGTATATTTCTATGTACGATGCCTTGCTGTGTTTCTAATACTGAAATGTATTATTCAATAAAAATATTTCTTAAAAAAGAGATCTAAAAGACACTAGAGGGCACATACAAAGCACAAAACATCTACTGCACAGTACAAAAGCAGAATGGCCAAGAATTTCAACCTGTGTAAATGATGAACCTAAATTTCCACCAAATTACAGTGCAGTGTGGATGCTCAGGTCCTAGGTTTGCAAAGCATTGTTAAAATTTACTTTTGCAGTTGGTGGATCCTTAGGGGAGTTCTTACCGGCAGAACTAAGTAATGGGGGGCCCTGATGTAAAAATGTTTGCTTTGCACCACTCATACCAAAAACATATGAACATGAACTGATTACTTAGTTGCTGATTCCCCACCTGACCCTGGTCATTACCCCGTGATAGACTGCAATAGACTTGGGAGGCAGCTTTATTTAAATTTGAATAATTTGATTGGCAGCAATAACACACTGCAGGCACCACCATACTAGAACCAAAAACCATGTGGAGGTGACAGGAACCATTATGCCCGCCTCCCTGTGCTTTCCCCTGCATGTGTAAGGCATCACCTTCAACTTCCCTGTGTCAGGATCGGCGGCACGGACACTTGCCACAGCCATCCTCAGCTACTTCTTCACCTACTAGGTGTCACAACTGAGGGCCTGAGCTGACGGAAGGCAGCCTCAGTTGTAGGGGCTGAGATGTACCGGAACCTGGGAGGTTGTATCAGACCCCTGGACATGTAAGTAACATGAAGAGAAACCGCCCGAAGGCGTGACCACGACAACTTGAGTAAAAGTCAATGATATTTATTTATGACAAACTCCATGCATCACAGTAGCAGTAAAAAGTAACATAAAAATCAGCAGAGAAATAATAATACAGTTCCTGGGTACTACAGGGTGGCAGGGGCCACAGAGCTCTGGTGGTATGAGACAGTTCTTATTATCTGCAAGTTGGAAAGTCCTTACCAGGCTCAACTGTAGCAATGAGGAAAGCCCAGGGTCGTACCAGCTGGTGTTCCAGGGAAAGCTGGACTGCTGTAGATAAAATGCTGCTGTGGGTACTGGTTAGAACCAGACAGGTGTTGGCACGGAGTGGATACTGGCTGGAACCAGTTAAATAATAAATAAAGCTTGAGAGCGATGCAAAGTAGATGAAATGTAGAATTTGAGAGCGGAGAAATAATAATACCGGTGGAGAGTGGTAAACTGCAGAAAGGACACCGGCCCTTTAAGAGAAGCTGTACACTGCTGGAAGCTGAGCTGGAAGCAGGTGATGTTGTAGCTGGAAACAGGTGAGTCCAGAATGGATCGAAGAGTCAGGCTACACCGCAGATGGAATGCTTGTGCGGGTCTCTATAGCAGAAGTCTGGAGACAGGAGCTGGAACCTGGAAGACATTCACAGAAGAGAGACAAACTGGAACTAGGTTTGACAACCAAAGCACTGACGCCTTCCTTGCTCAGGCACAACCTATTTATACCTGCAGCAAGGAAGGCATTGGCTAGGCAATTATGCAAATTAATAATACTGACAACAGATTGGTAGGAATGATCAGCTGACAGAATCCAAGATGGCTGCGCCCATGCAGACACTTGGAGGGAAGTTTGGATTGTAATCCATGTGGTCTGGAAAACAGTAATGGCGGCGCCGGCCACCGGAGACAGGAGACGCCAGGCTGACAGATGCACATCCGACCACGCGGACACAGCGGAGGCCGCGGCTGACGCAATCGCCACTCTGAATGCAGAAGCTCAGGGACGGCGGCGGAGGCCGCGGGAGACGCCATGCCAGATGTACAAGGCGTTACTGTGACTGCGTCCAGAGAGACAGGAGAGGATGCGGGAATGTGCATATCAGGATAACAGATGGGATCCGGTCCTGGAGCGCTGAGCCAGCCTTAGGAGGCATCTGATAGGTAAGAAATGGCGTCCAGATACCCGGATCGTGACAGCACCCCCCCTTTAGGAGTGGCCCCAGGACACTTCTTTGGCTTTTGAGGAAACTTGGAATGGAATCTCCGGACCAAGGCAGGAGCATGGACATCAGAAGCATTGGTCCATGAACGTTCCTCTGGGCCATAACCCTTCCAGTCAATAAGATACTGAAGTTGACCGTAACGGTGACGTGAGTCCAGGATCTTGGCTACTTCATACTCAACGCCTCGTTGAGTTTGGACTTTCGGAGTTGGAGGAAGTGAGGAATGAAACCGATTCAAGATTAGCGGTTTCAACAGGGAAACATGGAATGTCCTGGGTATCTTTAAGAAGGGAGGCAACTGGAGTCTGTAAGCAACAGGATTGATGACTTGATCAATTTTAAAAGGACCGATGTAGCGAGGTGCAAACTTCATACTGGGAACTCTTAACCTCAAATTCTTCGTGGATAACCATACCCGATCACCCACCTTGAGAGCAGGAACTGCTCGACGCTTCTTATCCGCAAACTTCTTGTACCTGAACGATGCCTTGAGCAGAGCTGATCGTACGCTCTTCCAGATATTGGCAAACTGATGCAAGGTGATATCCACTGCGGGAACAGAAGTTGCTGGAAGCGGTTGGAACTCAGGGACTTTAGGGTGAAATCCAAAGTTGGTGAAGAATGGTGTTGAAGAAGATGAAGAATGATACTGGTTGTTACGACAGAACTCGGCCCAGGGAAGTAATTGAACCCAGTCATCTTGAGAGGAGGACACATAGATGCGGAGGAAGGACTCCAAGTCCTGATTCACCCTCTCAGTTTGACCATTGGTCTGAGGATGGTAAGCCGTGGAAAACTTTAGCTTGACTTGGAGGGCTTGACATAAACTTCGCCAGAATTTGGCTGTGAATTGAACTCCTCGATCTGAGATAATTTCTTCTGGAAGACCGTGGAGTCGAAAGATCTCTTGTATGAATACTTGAGCCAACTTGGAAGCTGACGGAAGACCGGTGAGAGGAATGAAGTGTGCCATCCTGGTGAACCGGTCAACTACCACCCAGATGGTATTAAACTTGTTGCACATGGGCAAATCTGTAATAAAATCCATCGACAAATGGGTCCATGGTCGACGGGGAACAGATAGTGGAACCAGTTGCCCCGCAGGCGACTGGCGGGATACTTTATGTTGAGCACACTTTGGGCAAGATGCAATAAACTCCAAAACGTCCTTTTTCAGAGTTGGCCACCAATAGGACCTAGAGATAAACTCCAGGGTTTTTTGGATACCTGTATGTCCGGCAAAGCGGGAAGCATGGGCCCAATGCATGAGCTTCTTCCTTAGTGTCGGCTTCACAAAACTTTTCCCTGATGGGGGCGTAGAGTCCATCCCTACCGTGGAGAATGCCAACGGATTTATAATAGGATGCTTGTCTGAAGACTCTGACTCATTTTCTTGCTCCCATGAGCGGGAAAGGGCATCGGCCTTGCGATTCTGAGAGCCCGGACAGAACTGGAGTTTAAAGTCGAACCTGGAAAAGAAAAGTGCCCATCTGGCCTGACGAGGGTTGAGACATTGTGCGCCTTTCAGATATAGAAGGTTCTTGTGGTCTGTAAGGATGGTGATTGAATGAGAAGCTCCCTCCAACAGATATCTCCACTCCTCTAGAGCGAGCTTGATGGCTAGCAACTCCTGATCGCCAATGGAATAGTTGCGCTCCGCTGGGGAGAACTTCCGTGAGAAGAAACTGCAAGGATGTAAATGGCCATCTTTAGCCCTCTGAGATAACACCGCTCCTACTCCAACGGAGGAGGCATCCACCTCTAGGATGAAAGGAGAGTCGATGTCAGGCTGTTTCAGGACAGGCGCAGAGATGAACCTCTGTTTTAAAAGATGAAAAGCTTGCATGGCTTCTTCAGACCACTTGGACGGGTTAGCACCCTTCTTGGTGAAAGCAGTAATAGGCGCCACAATGGTGGAAAAGTCTCGTATAAACTTTCGGTAATAATTGGCGAACCCTAAGAACCTCTGGACCCCTTTGAGGGTTAAGGGTACCGGCCAATTCTGGATTGCTTGTAGTTTCTCAGGATCCATCTCTAGTCCGGAACCGGACACAATGTACCCTAGAAACGGAATGGATTTGACTTCAAAGACGCATTTCTCTAATTTGCAATAGAGATGATTGACACGGAGACGGGACAGAACCTCCTTTACCCAAAAACGATGTTCCTCTAAATTGTTGGCAAAAATGAGGATATCATCTAGATAGACCACGACATGACGGTATAGAATGTCTCTGAAGATCTCATTGACGAAATGCTGGAAGACAGCTGGAGCATTGCTCAATCTGAAGGGCATGACGAGGTACTCATAATGTCCGTCACGGGTGTTAAATGCGGTCTTCCACTCGTCACCCTCACGGATCCGGATGAGATTGTATGCACCTCTCAAGTCCAGCTTTGTAAAGATGGTAGCTCCGCTAACTCTGTCAAAGAGCTCAGTAATCAGGGGTAAAGGATAGCGGTTCTTGATGGTAATGTCGTTCAAACCTCTGTAGTCGATGCACGGCCGCAGACCACCATCTTTCTTTTTTACAAAAAAGAAGCCTGCGCCGGCTGGAGAAGAAGAAGGTCGAATGAACCCCTTTGCTAGGTTCTCTTTAATGTATTCCTCCATAGAATGCGTCTCGGGCAGAGACAACGGATAAGTTCGGCCGCGAGGTGGAACCTTCCCTGGAACGAGATCAATCGGGCAGTCCCATTCTCTATGAGGAGGAAGGATATCAGCAGAAGCTTTACTGAACACATCCGTGAAATCTTGATATGGAGGAGGTGGAACATCAGACGACCTGGGGGAGGAAGAACAGACAGGCAACACTTTAAACAAACATGTCTCAGCACAGGAGGGACCCCATGCCAGGATTTGCGTAGTCGTCCAATCAATTGTAGGATTGTGAAGACGGAGCCATGGAAGGCCCAGGACCACAGGATGTGTGGCTCTTGGAATCACTAAAAGTGAAATAAGTTCGGAATGAAGAACTCCCACTCTCAGACGAACTGGTAGAGTCCTTAGAGCAATAACTGTATCAAAAATTTTACTGCCATCCACGGCAGTTAAGGAAAAGGAGGAAGGAAGTCTCTCGGTGGGTAGGGACCACCGTTTAACATAGGCTTCGGTAATAAAGTTCCCAGCTGCTCCGGAATCCAGGAGGGCAATGACGTTCCGATAACGTTGAGCAATTTGGAGCGACACTGGGAGATTACAATCATGAGGAGATGGAGAGGAGATCATTACTCCTAGCCGGCCCTCTCCTGGGCGAGCTAGGGTTTGGAGTTTTCCCGGACGTTCGGGACAGGCATTGATGGTGTGAGACGGGGCTGCACAATACAGACAGAGAGACTCAGAGAGACGTCTTCGGCGCTCAGCAGGAGTTAAACGGGAACGGCCAATTTGCATGGGTTCATCTTTAGATGGTGACAGTTGGCGAGGAGGAGGAGCAGAAGATTTTGGAGCAGATGATCTTCCTTCAGTTGCTCTCTCTCTGAAACGTAAATCAACTTTCGTACAAAGTGAGATTAGCTCATCTAACTTGGAGGGTAAGTCTCTGGTAGCTAACTCATCTTTAATACGCTCGGATAAACCATGCCAGAATGCAGCATACAGGGCCTCGTCGTTCCATGCCAGTTCAGATGCCAGGATCTGGAACTGTATAAGATATTGTCCTACAGTATGTGATCCCTGGCGTAAACGGAGAATCTCAGACAAAGCTGAAGTTACCCGGCCTGGCTCGTCGAAGATGCGCCTGAATGTTGACACGAATGCAGTGTAAGAAGATAGCAGGGTGTCGGACCTCTCCCATAACGGTGATGCCCAGTCAAGGGCTGAGCCACTGAGAAGTGAGATGATGTAGGCAATTTTTGTACGGTCACTGGGAAAATTGCCAGGTTGTAGCTCAAACTGAATCTCACACTGGTTGAGAAATCCCCTGCAGAATCTTGGAGATCCGTCAAATTTTGCTGGCGTTGGAAGATGAAGACGTGGAGCAGAAACGGGTAAGGTGGGTGGGGTTATAGTTGGAGTCACTGTGGTTGACGCCCCAGATGCGCCTGATCCACGGAGAGTTGTCTGAATCCCATCCAGCCGAGTAGAGAGATCCTGGAGACAGCGGATGATGTGGCCCTGTGCAGCCTCCTGATGTTTAAGTCGGGCTGCCAGTTCTTGCATCGGCCTGGCCGCTTGATCCTGGTCTCCGGCTGGATTCATTTGGTCAGTGCTTACTGTCACAACTGAGGGCCTGAGCTGACGGAAGGCAGCCTCAGTTGTAGGGGCTGAGATGTACCGGAACCTGGGAGGTTGTATCAGACCCCTGGACATGTAAGTAACATGAAGAGAAACCGCCCGAAGGCGTGACCACGACAACTTGAGTAAAAGTCAATGATATTTATTTATGACAAACTCCATGCATCACAGTAGCAGTAAAAAGTAACATAAAAATCAGCAGAGAAATAATAATACAGTTCCTGGGTACTACAGGGTGGCAGGGGCCACAGAGCTCTGGTGGTATGAGACAGTTCTTATTATCTGCAAGTTGGAAAGTCCTTACCAGGCTCAACTGTAGCAATGAGGAAAGCCCAGGGTCTTACCAGCTGGTGTTCCAGGGAAAGCTGGACTGCTGTAGATAAAATGCTGCTGTGGGTACTGGTTAGAACCAGACAGGTGTTGGCACGGAGTGGATACTGGCTGGAACCAGTTAAATAATAAATAAAGCTTGAGAGCGATGCAAAGTAGATGAAATGTAGAATTTGAGAGCGGAGAAATAATAATACCGGTGGAGAGTGGTAAACTGCAGAAAGGACACCGGCCCTTTAAGAGAAGCTGTACACTGCTGGAAGCTGAGCTGGAAGCAGGTGATGTTGTAGCTGGAAACAGGTGAGTCCAGAATGGATCGAAGAGTCAGGCTACACCGCAGATGGAATGCTTGTGCGGGTCTCTATAGCAGAAGTCTGGAGACAGGAGCTGGAACCTGGAAGACATTCACAGAAGAGAGACAAACTGGAACTAGGTTTGACAACCAAAGCACTGACGCCTTCCTTGCTCAGGCACAACCTATTTATACCTGCAGCAAGGAAGGCATTGGCTAGGCAATTATGCAAATTAATAATACTGACAACGGATTGGTAGGAATGATCAGCTGACAGAATCCAAGATGGCTGCGCCCATGCAGACACTTGGAGGGAAGTTTGGATTGTAATCCATGTGGTCTGGAAAACAGTAATGGCGGCGCCGGCCACCGGAGACAGGAGACGCCAGGCTGACAGATGCACATCCGACCACGCGGACACAGCGGAGGCCGCGGCTGACGCAATCGCCACTCTGAATGCAGAAGCTCAGGGACGGCGGCGGAGGCCGCGGGAGACGCCATGCCAGATGTACAAGGCGTTACTGTGACTGCGTCCAGAGAGACAGGAGAGGATGCGGGAATGTGCATATCAGGATAACAGATGGGATCCGGTCCTGGAGCGCTGAGCCAGCCTTAGGAGGCATCTGATAGGTAAGAAATGGCGTCCAGATACCCGGATCGTGACACTAGGATATGCAACAAACAAATACCATAGTAGTGCTTGAAGGAAACCCATAAACACACACTTGATTATTGGATATAGAAAGTAGTAATACAGTACTTCCTTTTCTCTGATGAAATTGACATGTAAAATGAAACGCGTTTGTGGTTTAATGTAAGTCTCTACTGCACCAGTGGAAGTTCTAACACCACCTGTTTCCATGTTTAGTTTTTTTATTATACACATACATCATTGTTTGTGGAACTTTACATACATCATTGTTATTGGAACTGGGGAATGGTGCGAGTGGGGCATGGTCCGGCACCACCCCCCTTGTTATGCCACTGGTGTCTATTTAGTCTTGAGCGGAATAGGAATCACATATCTCTATGGTGGTTTTTACTTCTGTGTCTTTACTTTTAGCCCCTCGACAACTGATCCTCCTGCATGACCAAGCTCTTTTGTAAATCAGGGCTTCTGTGACTAAGGGGCCCATTTATCAAACACCCATTTTGGGGGATTAGCCGCAAATATTAAGTATCCCCCGAATATACAGTATGTAGGTGGGATCACAGCAGATATCGCCAATACTTGCTGTGATCCCTCCATTCCCGCCTGCAGCCACATAGGTTTCTATGGGGAATGCAATGCTGCTAGAATGATCAATTGACAGAATGCAGTAGTCCGTTGTAGCCTATGGTCTATGGTCTATACACCGCATACCTGGCCAGCAGAGGGTTCTCCCGTAACCCTCCACGGAAGTGACCGCTGTGCATGCTGTCCCGCACATACGCAGTCTCGGCAGTCATCAAAGCGCATGGCAGGGACGGCTCTTTTGGAGCCCCTGTCCCTGCGGGTTTTCAATGATACATACCGCCAATATGATAGCATTCTGCAATGTGCTCTTGGGCGCTAAGATCGCACCCTGATCGCATTGTAAATGCGATAGATGATAAATGGGCCCCTTAGTTGAACCTGGACTTTTTGATCACTAGTAGAGGTATTGCCTCTCCTGGAGGTCTCATTGTCAAATATGTTAAACTGAAACCTAAAACATCTGCTCTTGGCTGCATAGTGTGATTTCACTGAAGTGTCTGTAGCCCAACCGCACCTTCATGATAATCTTTATTCCAGTGGAAAGTTTATCTCTATTAAATCTGATAAGCTCTCATTTATATACTTCGTTGTGTGTGTGTGTGTGTGTGTGTGTGTGTGTGTGTGTGTGTGTGTGTGTGTGTGTCAATCAAATCAATAGAGTGGACTGTTTTGTGTCTATCCAAATGTATTATTTAATTGTAGAGATTTTATTTTTAATAATGGACAGCTCCCATGTAGATTTCTCTATTATATGTATAATTAGATCAGAACTACATTTATTCAGCACAGCTACCCATTTTCTACAGAACTCCTGGTTATATCTGCCAATAGTGGGTATATTGTGGACTTTAAAACCAATTGGAAGTTGTTTTTGTTTTTTCTCAATTTAAGAAAATGATAGTATAATTGTACTGTTTCCTCTCCGCTAGAGATAAGAGGATTTTATTTCCATGTTTACTGTATATCCGAGAAACATCGTTTCTCCCCTAAGGCTAAATTCACACAAAAATCCACCTATAACTGGAGAATCTGCTGTATGCGACATAACACTTACAACCAAATTCAATAAGCCGTGGTTTCCATTACCGCAGGTCATAAACCTTGGCTGCGACTTTTTCCTGATCAATTAGAAATTTACAGGTATCAATGGGAGTTAATGCGGATTTTAGTTCACAGCCCCTGAGTAGCAGGGAAAAATCTTTATTTTAAGGTAAAAATTGTTGCGACTCAGTGAAGAAGTTTTGGTATACCCCCTCCTAATGAATAATCAGGCACCTGGAGGCATTTAATAGAATAATTTGGTCATTAATGACATGTCCGGGTGAGTCCCCTCCTCTCTATGGCGCCGTAGACTCTGGCATTGTGCCAGAGTCTACTACGCATGTGCAGGTCTCCGCAAACATGGCACCTGCCATGTTCTGGTGAATAATCACTATTACCAGTGTTATTTTCTGCAGCTGCAGTGCCGATGCGGGACTCCGGAAAGGTAAGTAATTAAACAGTAGCGGTATGGGCCCTCTTGGACTCCGCAAACACTGCCCCCATTATACATAAACCAGTGCTTTCTCACTATTATTTTACCACTGGTAATTAAAAAAAAAAAAAAAATATCAGCTATATGACACATTTTCAAAATCTAAAATAAATTGCTTAGAATCAGAATCGGTTTATTGCCAAGTATATCAGTACATATTACACAAGGAATTTGTTTCCGATAACCACAGCTCTCAGACAAACTACGACACACGACATAACATAGAGAAGAGAAGCATGACGGATACTTGAGCACGTTACGTGTATGAACATGAAATGGACTAGGCGATTGTCGAATTAACCCCAAGATAGTTGCTTGGGGAAAGAAACTGTTCCTGTGTCTAGCAGTTCTCACCAGCCGCAAGCTGTACATCTGCCAGACGGCAGCCGTCGGAACAGGACGTGGGCGGGGTGGGAGTGGTCATCAATAATCCTTTCCGCCCGCTTCGTGACCCTTGCCCGATAGATATCCTCAATTGCTGGGAGATTTGTCCCTATGATTTTTTCAGCTACCCTTACGATTCGCTGTAGTCTATTCATGTCATGAGTTGAGGCCGAGCCAAACCACACTATTATCGAGGTGCAGAGAACAGATTGTATAATTGCAGTGTAAAAGAGGATCAGAAGTTCCTGCGGCAGTTTGAACTTCCTAAATTGGCGTAAGAAGTACAACCTCTGCTGGGATTTTCCCACAATGCCATCAATGTTACATTTCCACCTCAGATCCTTGGCGATCGTGGATCCTAGAAATCTGAAGGATTCTACCACCATTACTGCATTGTCCACAATTGTTAGTGTTGAGAGTGTAGGGGAAATGCTTCCTGACATCAACAATCATCTCAACCATTTTTGATGAATTTAGCTGTAGATTGTTTGTGCCGCAGCAGGTGACTAGCCTCTCAACCTCCTTCCTGTAAGCAGACTCCTCCCCATCTGTAATTAGACCAATTAGCGTGGTGTCATCCGTAAATTTACGGAGTTTCACGGATGTGTCTTCAGATGAGCAGTCATTGGTGTAAGGAGAGAAGAGGAAGGGTGAAAGAACACACCCTTGGGGTGCACCCGTACTAGTTGTCCTAACCCCAGATTCTGAATTTCCCCATCCTGAATCGCTGCTCCCTATCCGTTAAGAAGTTCACCATCCAGGAGCATAACATTTGAGGGACACCTAGGTCGTGCATTTTCAATTGCAGCAGACCAAGAATGATAGTACTGAATGTAGAGCTGAAGACCACGAACAGGACCCTCGCATAGCCTCCTAGTGAATCCAAGTGCTTCAAGATGAAGTGCAGACCCAGATTCACTGCATCCTCTGCCGATCTATTAGCCCTGTAGTCGAACTGCAGAGGGACTTTAAATGAGTCAGTACTAGACGCTCCATCGTCTTCATCACCATTGATGTCAGTGCTACTGGCCTTTAGTTGTTCAGGTTACCGGAAGAGGAAGGTTTCTTCGGCACTGGAATAATAAGCAAGTGCTTAAAGCAAGCTGGGACCACACCAGTTCAGAGCGACTTGTAGAAGATGGCCATTAAGACTGGTGCCAGCTGTTTGGCACATGTTTTTAGGGCGGATAAAGATACGCCATCTGGCCCTAGTGCCTTCAGTCTCCTGAATAGCTTAGTTACCTCCACAACCTTCGCATGAAGAGTAGGCAAGGTGCCCTGGGAGCGAGTGAGAATTCCCGCCATAGCAGCCAGCACTTTAGCAGAATGAGGCGAGGTATCGATTGTGTCGTAGGGCTTCTCAAACCTGCAGTAGAAACTATTCAGGTCCTCTGCCAGCTTTTGGTTAGAGCCAGCGCAGGAGGTGGAGCTCTTGTAGTTGGTGGCAGCCTTCAGGCCTTTCCACATCAACCGAGGGTCAATTGCATATAAATTGGACACAAGTTTGTCAGCATAGCGTTTTTTCGCTGCCCTGATCTCAATAGATAGGGTATTCCTAGCCTGTCCTTACCTGATTTTGTCCTCACTCCTGTGTGCCTCCTCCTTGGCAAGGCGTAGTTGCCTTAGGTTAGCGGAAAACCAAGGCTTGTTGTTTGCATAGATGCGGACAGATCTTGACGGCACACATAAGTCCTCACAGAAATGAACATACAACGTGAGTGTGACAGTGTCGGCAAGATCATTAAGTTCATTTGCAGCAGTCTCAAAAACGTTCCAGTCAGTGCATTCAAAGCACGCCTGTAGTTTCAGTTCGGCTTCGCTGGACCACCTCCTCACAGACTTGATCACTGGCTTTGCAATCTCGCTCGTTGCTTATAGGTGGGGAGCAAGTGGACCAGGCAGTGATCAGAAAGCCCAAGAGCCGCCCGGGAGACACAGTGATAGCATCCTTTATGTCCTTTATTAATGGCTTATGGACACTTTTTCATGCCGGAGGCAATCACGAGACCGCCTGTCAGGATTCCGGCGGTCACAATGCCAATGCCGGAATCCCAATCGGCTGTGAAATGCCACGGCTGGAATACCGGCGCCACAGGCTCGTCTCCCTCATTGGGTGTCCAGGACACTCATAGAGGGAGGGTATACATACTGGCGGCCGGAAAATAGTATGTATTTCTTTCATGCACTCCCCCCAGGTTGTACCAATAGAATTACTAGTAAATAGTAATGACATAGGCAGCCTTGTGGACTGTACAGCCCTTCTCTGGCCACTCTGCAATCCCATGCTCTGATGAGGCAGTCTCACCTGTCTGATCATGTGCTATGTATCCATCTCTAAGGCCCCAGGTAATCGATGTATCACATAAGTTACCCACTTGTGGGCTAGGCTTCCCTAGTGCAGAATTTAGTTGTCTCCCATTTTTTTTTTTTTTAAAGAGATAGTTATTTACAAGGCAATTCCATGCCTTGTGATTGCCTCTTTAAAAAAAGTCAGAGATAGGCTGGCATCTGGCACCTCCCATGTCACTGTCATATCACGTGCAGCCCTCTCATCACTATATTACACAGCCGTAGGTGCCACAATTAGGCTTTTACAATTGAATTAAGTGACTCACAGAAGCACGCTTGATGAAAATAACCCAAAACCTGTAATGCAACCCGAGGCTTAAGCGGACGGTACTTGCAACTAATTGAATAGGCCCATTAAACACAAATGAAAGTCAACACACCTGAGATGTCAACACCAAATAATAACATGTTGGTGCCTTGAAAAGCTGTAGTTCTTTAACAAAAGGGTCCACAAAGTATCAAATGGCTGCAGGGTTTCAGTTACTTATCTCCCACCCCACTATTCTGTTCATATTTTCAGTACTAACTTTCACATTTATATACTGTTAATAAAACTACCCTACCACTTTCCCACTTCCTCACTGTGGTATTATTATAATGCCAGCATATTGCCCAATTCTCTGGTGAAGTGGGACCAGAGATGAGGACTTTCGTGCTACTCTGGGCCCCAGGCTCTTACCCCATCTGTCCCATTAGAATGGGAGATGATTACTGCAAAATCTGCCCAACATTTAGAATAAAGCCAAGATATTACATAGAAACATAGAATATGATGGTATATAGAATCGCTAAGGCCCATCTAGTCTGCCATCATACACGCACAACAGTGTGGGAGTAACCCGGAGTACCTGGAGGAAACTCACGCAATCAAGGGAGAATATACAAACTCCACACAGTTAGGGCCAAGGTGAGAATCAAACCCATGACCTCAGTGCTGTGATACTGCTTGTATGTACTGTGGCAGCATAGTTGGTGTACTGGTTAGTATTACTGCCTGACAGCACTGAGGTCATGGGTTTGATTCCCACTATGACCGTAACTGTGTGGAGTTTGTATATTCTCCCCGTGCTTGCATAGGTTTCCTCTGGGCACTGGTGTAATTATAATGGGTGCAGTGTGTGTGGTACACACAGGCACCCAGTATTTGTAGTACTTACCCACTGGAGTCCCATGGTGAAGCAGCAGCGCTGCAGAAATCACGCGCAGTAGAAAAATCCCTAGTGCCCAGAGTCCAGCGCTGCCTCTGGCTAGAGAGGAGTGGGGCCCTGACGGAGCCTGCACACAGGCCTCCTCCTCTCTAGATACGCCACTGCCTCCGGGTACTCCGGTTTCTCCCCACAATACAAGAATATATTGGTAGGTTTATTGGCTCCAACAAAATTTACCCTAGCGTGAATGTGTGTGCGTGAACATGTGGTGGGGAATATAGGTGGTCAGTCTGAGTTGTTCGCTCGCTAGCAGTTTAAAGCAGCCGTGCAAACGCTAGGCCGCCTCCCACTGGGAGTGTATTTTAGCTTAGCAGAAGTGCAAACGAAAGGATCGCAGATCGGCTACAAAATAATTTTGTGCAGTTTCAGAGTAGCTCCAGACCTACTCAGCGCTTGCGATCACTTCAGACCATTCAGTTCCTGATTTGACGTCACGAACACACCCTGCGTTCGCCCAGCCACGCCTGCGTTTTTCCTGGCACGCCTGCATTTTTTCGAACACACCCTGAAAACGGTCAGTTGACACCCAGAAACGCCCTCTTCCTGTCAATCACTCTGCGGCCAGCAGTGCGACTGAAAAGCTTCGCTAGACCTTGTGTGAAATGACATCGTTCGTTGTAATAGTACGACGCGCGTGCAAATTGCGCCGCATACACATGCGCAGAAGTGCCAATTTTTTGCCTGATTGCTGCACAGCGAACAAAAGCAGCTAGCGATCAACTCGGAATGATCCCCATAGATTGTAAGTTCCACTGGGGCAGGGACTGATGTGAATGGCCAAATATTCTCTGTAAAGCGCTGTGGAATATGTGTGCGCTATATAAATAACTGGTAATAAGTAAAAATTGCTGGAATTTTGGATGGTCTCATCCCTCCCACAAACAAACATTTCAATATGAGCTTTTAAATCAGACAAAAGTTATCACCTTGATAATTATTATAAAATATAACAATAAGGTGGGAGAGAAAAAATTACGCTATATGTAAGTTTTAAGTTTTATTTATTTATTTATTTATTTGATTAAATTCTCTCCATGCCTTTGCTGCCCCCAAAACGGATACTGGACACAGCTGCTTCCTACTGACTCATTAGAGTACAGTGTACACACCAGTCTATGGCATGTGTTATTAAGAAGCAAATGTAATTCAAGAATTTAGGATTTATCTGGGTCCTTTATTTGCAGGCAGTAATGTGTGGGAATGCCGAGTTTGGACATGTCTGTGTAAAGGGCAGCTGCAGAGCCAGAATGACAATCTAAGGATTAGACTGAGGTGTGTACGCTGTCTGAGGTCAGGAATAAAACACAGGGGCACATGGGGGAATTTTTATCAACTGCTCGGTATTTGCAATGGCAGATTATAGCAGAGACTCCGGACTCCCACCACTGGACAAGAGTTACAGGAGAAAGCAGAGGTCACTATAGATAATTAGATCCTGCCTTAAGGTGCATGCACACTGGGCGTTTTTGCCCAGCGTGTATGAACAGCGACGATCGCTGACATCGAAGGGCTGAAAAGCGCTCAGTGCATACACACTGAGCGCTTTTCCCCGCTGCACAGCGATGTCAGTGGGGGTGAGCGGCTTTCCATAGCAGGATGCTATGGAAAGCCGCTCACCCCGCCGTTCATCTACCGGTGATACCAGTAGATGAACGGCGGCTGCCAGCGATGAAACGGGAGCGCGCATCAGCGCTCACCGCTCATCGCTTGACCATACACACTGGGCGGCTTTGAGGTGAAAGCCTGCTTTCAGCTCAAAATCACCCAGTGTGTATTGGCCTTAACACTGGGATGGTACACAAGAAGTGTCACAGCAGGCTTTTGGGTTTACTTAAGATTTCTGAGCCCTCTTTTGATGTAGATGCTTGTTCATATTGTTAGAAAACGATTTCAACAGTTGGAAATCGTGTTGTGGATTATTGTCATGTATGTGCATTGTGGTGTCTGTCATGTTAGTGCATTCATGTGGAGTCTGTGTTTTTCAACCACTGTGCCGTGGCACACTAGTGTACCCTGGCCCTCATTCCGAATCGTTCGCTCGTTAATTTTCTTCGCATCGCAGCGTTTTTCTGCTTAATACGCATGCGCAATGTTCGCACTGCGACTGTGCCAAGTAATTTTGCTATGAAGATAGTTTTTTTACTCACGGCTTTTTCTTCGCTCCGGCGATCGTAATGTGATTGACAGGAAATGGGTGTTACTGGGCGGAAACACGGCGTTTTATGGGCGTGTGGATAAAAACGCTACCGTTTCCGGAAAAAACGCGGGAGTGGCTGGAGAAACGGGGGAGTGTCTGGGCGAACGCTGGGTGTGTTTGTGACGTCAAACCTGGAACGACAAGCACTGAACTGATCGCAGATGCCGAGTAAGTCTGAAGCTACTCTGAAACTGCTAAGTAGTTTGTAATCGCAATATTGCGAATACATCGTTCGCAATTTTAAGAAGCTAAGATTCACTCCCAGTAGGCGGAGGCTTAGCGTGTGTAACTCTGCTAAAATCGCCTTGCGAGCGAACAACTCGGAATGAGGGCCCCTGAGCAGTCTCCAGGTGTGCCGCCATAGAAGCAGAGTCAGGCCCATCAGTGTTTTGCCGCTACTGAGGCCCTGGAACGATCAATACTGGTGGAGTTAGTGGTTGCAGAGTCAGTTCTAATTTTGGGCCCGGGCTGTTTTGGGCTTTTCTGGCTTTCTCAGATGTGGCTCAGGCGTTACCTACGAAGAAGCTGCAACATGACATCCTAGGACACGCAGCTGCACCCTGCATCACCATTATATTTGAGTGTGCCTTGGCAATATTTAATTCTTGTTCAGTGTGCCGCGAGTTGTAAAAGGTTGAAAATCTCTGTGCTGCAGTGTCGTCACCATGTTGTTATAAAAACGCCAAAAGACGTGCATTGGTGGAGGAGCTGCTGGAAGGGCCCAGAAGGGGCCCCAGTTTGCTACCCCTCCCCAGTGTATCTGTGCTGTAGCCAGTGGCAGTGGCACCATCTTCCTGGTGATCTCTTTGGGAAGATGGCCCGCACAAAGAAAGCAAAGACTCTGGCACTGTGCCATAGTCTTTGCTCTCTAGTGGCCAGCGTCATATTCGCAAATATCACTGAATGATGGCACTGGCTGGGGAGGAGGGACCTGCCCCCTAACATTGTTCTACTGTGAGGCGTAATCTGAATTGGGGGTACTATTGTGTGACCACACCCATCCTTGTGAGACCACACCCCTTTTTGTTTTGCAAGCAGGGGGGTTCCTAATCCCTTGCACTGAGTTCCACCACCGCTCCAAGACCACTTTGAGCACTGCCAGGTACAATGTATAAATACAGACATTTTTCTGCACTTGAACAAGGGGATCTTTTAGCCTGAAACATCTGCTTCTTCTGTTACTGTTTGCCTGCTTTAATTAAAACAACAACAAAAAAACTCTATTGAGCATGTTTTGGTGCAACAATTCACTGGCATGTAGACTTACATTAGTGACAGAAGAACCTTCCATTCCTGTGAGCGTGTGTAACAGATTGTAACCAGGGCAGCCAAGAACGGGTGAAGGGGGCATGTCACAACTGAGGGTTTAGGCCAGGGGTGGGCAATTATTTCAGCTGGGGGGCCGCTTAACACTTCCAGTGAATATTCGAGGGCCACACACAAGGGCGGGGACTAATATGAATGACAAATATTTGTAGGAGTAAGTCCTGGGCTGCGCAGAGACTGCACAAAGTAGATTTTTGCAGCTCTGCGTACACATACGATCGTACACTTGCACGGGTGAATTTACACTCCTCCTGGGGGCGGCGACTACCCGAACGCAGGACAGCAAAATTTGCAGCACAGTGATCAGGTCTGAATCAGCCCCTTAGTCAGCAGTTGCTGCAAAATGAGACCCGTTATAGGGCCCAATTCAGACCCGGTCGCTGCTGTGTATTTTCGCACAGCGGGTGATCGGGTCTGAACTGCGCATGCATTGCAGTGCGCAGGCACATCGGTCCGCCGCGCTGGGGAGTGTCAGGCAGTGATGGGATGGTGCGAACAAAGCGATCGCACAGGTGATCGCAAGGTGATTGACAGGAAGAGGCCGTTTGTGGGTGGCAACTGACCGGTTTAGAGGAGTGCACGGAAAAATGCAGGAGGGACCAGGCGTTTGGAGGGAGGGTTTCTGACGTCAGCTTCGGCCCCGATCATCGCACTGGAAGAGTAAGTCCTGGGCTGCGCAGAGACTGCACAAACTTCTGTTTCTGCAGCTCTCCTGCACATGCGATCGCACCCCGGCACAGCGATTACCCCCTCCCCCTGTAGGCGGCGACTACCTGATCGTAGCAGTGCAAAAATCACACCCTAGCGATCAGGTCTGAATTAGGCCCATAGTTTTTATATATATATATATATAACTATAAAAACACACACACACCACAATATACATTACACCGCATACGTAGTTTTTTACAGGCAAAATACAAATGTCTAAAAAACACATCCAGTAATAAAAAAATAAAAATAAAAAACTGCTGAAAACAAACAAAGAAACAGCATCCTGTGTAATGCTGTTATCAATCATATTCACAGCTGGTTACTAGCTCCCCCACCCGCTTCCCTGAACCAACATCGCAGTCTCAAACCTCCCCTCTCCCTTAAACCCATACAGCAGTCTCTACCCCCCTTCCCCCACCCCTGAACCCATATAGCAGTCACTACCCCCCTTCACCCCCTCCCCTGAACCTATACAGCAGTCTCTACCCCACTCCTCTCCTCCCTCCTCCTCCTCAGCAGACCGGGTATTTCCTCAGCGGCGCCGCATCTCGGAGCTTCGTAGCGCAATGACAAGCGGCTCAGCCGGGCCGCTTGTCATTGCACAGTGGTATGGGACAGCGGGCCAGGCAGAATCGGTTCACAGGCCGCATCCGGCCCGCAGGCCGCATGTTGCCCACCCCTAGTTTAGGCTGACAGGAGGAAGCCTCAGTTGTAGGGGGTGAAATGAAATTAAACTTGGGAGGTTTAATCAGACCCCTGGACATGTAAGTGTAGAAGGATTACCCGAAGGTGTGACCATGACAACCAGGTTAAAAGTCAATAAAAGTTTTATTAACAGACTCCGTGTAGAAACAACAGTATTCACAGTTGATAAAAGCAAATGGCAATAATACAGTTCCTGGATCACTTATAACCATGGGAGGTATCACAGAGCACTGGTAGGTTAAGGAATAGGTGTTAAAGTCCTTTGATGGAATAACCTTACCAGGCCTGGCTGTAGTAGTGGAGATAGCCGAGGAACACGCCAGTAGAAGTGTAAATGTAGTTGGTAACTTGAACAGACTGTTGTAGATACTGGATGGAACCAGCCAGGTGGTAGAGACACGGAGTGGATGCTGAAATGGAATCAGCCAGGTAGTGAAGACACGGAGTGGATGCTGAATGGAATCAGCCAGGTGGTGAAGAAACGGAGTGGATGCTGGATGGAACCAGTCAGGTAATGAAGACACGGAGTGGATGCTGAATGGAATCAGCCAGGTGGTGAAGACTGTAAGATGCTAGGGAGCGTGGAAACAGAAGAGTTGAAAAGGAGTTACCGGTGGTAGTGGATACTGCTGGTAAGTAGGGATCCGCTGGAATAACACCGGCACTTTGAAGAAAACTGGATACTGCTGGAAGCTGACCGCTGGAAGCAGATGGGTTAATAGCTGGAAGCTGGAATAGCCACGGAGGGGTGCAGAGTCAGGCTGCACCGCAGGATGGAAGGCAGGTGCGGGTCTCGTAGTGGCTGCTGGAGACAGGAGCTGGAACCTGGAGAAACAACCACAGGAGAGAGAGACTGGAACAAGGTTTGACATTCAAAGCACTGACCATTTCCTGGTTCAGGCACAGGATACTTATACCTGCTGCAGGGCAGGCATTGGCTGACCAATCTGGCAGATTCACAGTGCAGCGGATTGGTGGAGATTGAACATGTGACTGGAACAAACATGGCTGCGCCCATGTTAGTACTTGGAGGGAAAGTTGGTTTGGAAAACCATGTGGAAACATAGCAGCAATGGTGGCGCCGGCCGCGGAGGACAGGAGACGCCAAACTGACAACTGCACACTGAGACACATGGATGACAGCGGAGGCCGCGGCAGGCATGGGGCACCACACTGACAACCTGCATACTGGAACACAGGAGCGGCGGCGGAGGCCGCGGAGGACGGGAGACGCCACACAAGATTCAAACATGGCGCCGCTGTGACAGCGTCTCAGAGTGACAGGAGGGATATGCAGAGTGTGGACATCAGGAACACAGATGAGATCCGGCCCTGGAACGCTGAGCCAACTTCAGAAGGCATCTAAAAGGCAAGTAATGGCGTCCAGATACCCAGATCGTGACAGGGCATAGCGAAATGGCGGAAATGTCAGCGCCTCCTAAACACCCCCTCTCTGGAAGAATAGCTTTCTCGGCACTGGGAGTCACTCAGGGGGCAGCGTTGAACATTTGTCCTCCTCAACGATGGCCGGGCAACTGCATATGCAGGGGGCATCTGCTATTCCCTGTTCAGTGATGCGATTGTAAATAGATTGCGATCGCAATGCTGGGCAGGAATTGGGGGGTTATTCAGGTTGGGTTGCAGATTCTGCTAAAAAGCAATCCTTTCTTTTGCATGTTGAATTTCCTGCCCAGCGGTTCATAAACTTTTTTGAATCATGACTCCGGCCTGCCCTAGAGTATCAGAATTTGTTTCACAGCACCCGTTCTTATTGGGAAATTCAGAAAAAAATATAAAATGAAGTAAATTGTGTTTATAACATGTCATCCTGGGTGTGGTTCATTTTATCGACAGTGTCTAGGTCGACAATGTTTAGGTCGACCACTATAGGTCGACAGTCACTAGGTCGACATGGATGGAAGGTCGACAGGGTTTCTAGGTCGACATGTGCTAGGTCGACAGGTCTAAAGGTCGACATGAGGATTTTTTTTTTTTTTTTGGTGTCGTTTTCTTCGTCCAGTGACCGGGATCCCAAATTAGTGCACCGCGTCCCCTCGCATGGCTCGCTTCGCTCGCCATGCTTCGGGCATGGTGCCTTCGCTCCGCTACCGCTCGCTCGGCACACTTTACGTTCCAATCGTAGTCCACGTGGATCGTTAAGTATGAAAAAATCCCCCAAAAAATAAAAAATGTGAAAAACACATGTCGACCTTTAGACCTGTCGACCTAGCACATGTCGACCTAGAAACCCTGTCGACCTTCCATCCATGTCGACCTAGTGACTGTCGACCTATAGTGGTCGACCTAAACATTGTCGACCTAGACACTGTCGATCTTCAGACCGGATCCCGTCATCCTTAGGTTCAGTTATGTGGTGAGGGACTGGTTTTGCCAATTAAATTAAGTATAAATAATTTGAATTGGTCCTGGACCACCAAACTATGGCACCACTGCAAGACCCCCCTAACCCTCTCCCCCATTCCCGAGGCCCCCCAAGGTGTCACAGTCCCCATATTGGAAAGTACTGCCATAAAATACAGGTTGAGTATCCCATATCCATATATTCCGAAATACGGAATATTCCGAAATACGGACTTTTTTGAGTGAGAGTGAAATAGTGAAACCTTTGTTTTTTGATGTCTCAATGTACACAAACTTTGTTTAATACACAAAGTTATTAAAAATATTGTATTAAATGACCTTCAGGCTGTGTGTATAAGGTGTATATGAAACATAAATGAATTGTGTGAATGTAGACACACTTTGTTTAATGCACAAAGTTATAAAAAATATTGGCTAAAATGACCTTCAGGCTGTGTGTATAAGGTGTATATGTAACATAAATGCATTCTGTGCTTAGATTTAGGTCCCATCACCATGATATCTCACTATGGTATGCAATTATTCCAAAATACGGAAAAATCCCATATCCAAAATACCTCTGGTCCCAAGCATTTTGGATAAGGGAGACTCAACCTGTAACATATATTATTTTAACTACATGCAAAACACCTTAGATCTCAGTTCCTATAAGATTGTAAATCCTTGTATGCAGTAAACTACAAATATTTGAAAATCCTACACCAGGCACAAGCAGTCATTCAGATGTGTTGGGTATGGGTGACGAGATGACGGCTAGGATCCTGGCGGTCAGCATACTAACGCTGGGATTTCGGCCACCAAAATACTGTCAGGGGGGCGATCGAAATGAAGCCCTTTGCGAGCTCACTGCTTTCGCCACGCTGCGTGTTCGGTGGCTTGCTACGCTCTTCCACATGTTCTATTCCCACTCTATTGGTGTCGTGGACACTCATGAGTGGGAATAGTCCTCGGCCCCCTGCCGGCATTCTGGTGGCCGGGATCCCGGCGGCGGTTTACTGACTGCCGGGATGGTGACTACACCCCATTTAGATGACTATGTGGGAATTTTATCATCATTATCCTATTTGTATGTAAAAGGTGTTGAAAGGGGAGAGTGCTACTGTGCAGATTCCATACTGTTCCTCCAGGGAGGTTTCCCTCCCTGTACCAAGATGGCTGCTGACCTACATACTCCACATAAGTGTGGCGCCATCTTGACAATGTCTTAGAGCATCACAGTGGGAGACAGTAGTTTTTCACTTAACTCCTCAGAGACCTGAGATTATCAGAGATCCACAACACTTCCAGTGATCCTGCACTGCTACCTGTTGCATACACTCATCAGCTGGAGAGCTGAATGACACCCCTCTCGCCTCAAGCTCTGCTCAGTGAGAACCAGTGTGTAACAGTGATTAAGTGGAATTCATATAAATATTTTATGCAATTCACAATATGAGCTTACGATCTTCAGAATGTTGGAGAATTATTATAATTTTTATTTATTGGTGAGATATATATATTTTTTTTTATTATTTCAAATGTAACTGGTCCCTCTTTTGTTATTTTCCCATCAGATCACATTAAAATTGTTATAAAGGAGAAAATTATCTAAAAGCAATTACAGCGTAAGACCATTTTCTTACTGAGTATGCTGCAGAACTAGGTGTCCTGTTAGTTGCTTTTCATTTTACCCTTGTATGCTTTACTGCCATGTTTCGCTAATCGCACAGTGTAACCCGTGTAGTGCACCCAACATGGCTTCCTCACCTGGCAGTCTCTTGTGTAGAATAAACAATGGTTCTCCTAACTCTCCTAATATATTTGTCTCCCCAAATATCTGTAATTTCGTCACCTTTTAAGATAATTTATTAATAAAAATAAAGGCAACTTCAAGCAAAATATATTTTAAAAAAGAAATGTCTATTTTTATTTTAAGTAAAATTTAGCCTGTTTTCTTCTTCTTCTTCTTCTTCTTCTTCTTCTTCTTCTTCTTCTTCTTCTGATGATGATGATGATGATGATGATTATTATTATTATTATTATTATTATTATTATTTTGTAATTATTAATATTATCATTTACTCTGCATTATCAAATAGGGAATTGATTGGTCCAGTAATCTTACAAACTTGTCCTATAAGAGGAACAAGATGGTGGTAGCCTGATGACCCATGAAGAGTCATCCGTCAGCACTCAGGAGAGGAAAAACCCCCTTGTGGAGGAAACCTCTGGGGACCCATGGCTGAAGGACTGCCCGTACCTCTAGGCATTAAGAGACTATGCAGAGTTTGCCCAGATCACCCACCCAGTAACCTTGCACTAACCCAGTCATCCCTTCTGTTGCCTCACATCTGCTATTTTGACCTTTTACCCGGCCGAAGAAGAACGCAAGAGAGCAAGAGAGGAATGGAAGTGAGGTGGGGGAGGGGGACAGTCATAACCACATAGCGTTCATTGCTGATGCTAACAGGGATTACAACTGTACTAATGTAGCCATTCTCGTCGTGGCTACATCATACCACAATGGCGCCTTCTTAGGTGCAACCGCACCGCGGACGTCTGGATGTCTAAGATGTGTGTGCCACATTTGCATGGATGGGAGCGGCAAATGCCGCAGCTCGGCACGGCTAGGTGCAGGCGCACATAGCTGCATCGAGGGTGCACATTTACGTCAGATGTAGCCATGATCAGCATGGCTACATCTGTATATAGTGTTGGATAAAAAACTAAAGTAATGATTAAAGCACAATATAATTCTCTTACACCTCTGCACATTAATAAAAATGGATCAGCCTGTAATACGGGCACGCTGGGATTTAGGCAGGCAGAGAGAGATAGAGAGAGAGAGAGAGAGAGAGAGAGAGTAAAGGATTTAATTTGCAACATTATAGGCTCACCAAATAACTCCAAGGAGATGTCATAGGTACAGCAGCACATAAAGGATTTAATTAGGAATATTATAGGCCCATCAAGACAGCGCTCTTCAAATATCTGCAATGACCCATTTGCAGGCGCTTGTGGTTGTTACGTAACAGCGCTGTCCCAGTAGGTGTGAGATTTTGTTTTTATCCAATACTATGCTATCCCCAAGGTCATAAGTTATATATTATAGTAGTCATGCTAAAAGTCTGCCGACGATTCGTACTAAGGGGGTAATTCCAAGTTGATCGCAGCAAGAAATTTTTTAGCAGTTGAGCAAAACCATGTGCACTGCAGGGTAGGCAGATATAACATGTGCAGAGAGAGTTAGATTTGGGTGTGCGGAGTTAAATCTGCAATCTAAATTGCAGTGTAAACATAAAGCAGCCAGTATTTACCCTGCACAGAAACAAAATAACCCACCCAAATCTAACTCTCTCTGCACATGTTATATCTGCCTCCCCTGCAGTGCACATGGTTTTGCCCAATTGCTATCAAAAATCCTGCTGCGATCAACTTGGAATTACCCCCATAGCTGCCTTATCTTTGTCCAGTCACTAACCTGCCAGTGTGCTATGCCATCCCAGGCCTCTGGGGGGCATATGCGAGACACAGCAACAGCACAACTCTTATATAGGCCCTCATTCCGAGTTGTTCGCTCGCTAGCTGCATTTAGCAGCATTGCACACGCTAGGCCGCTGCCCACTGGGAGTGTATCTTAGCTTAGCAGAATTGCGAATGAAAGGTTAGCAGTTCTGCTATTAAATATTTCCGAGCAGTTTCTGAGTAGCTCCAGACCTACTCCTAGATTGCGATCACCTCAGTCCGTTTAGTTCCTGGTTTGACGTCACAAACACGCCCTGCGTTTGGCCAGCCACTCCCCCGTTTCTCCAGCCACTCCTGCGTTTTAGCCTGACACGCCTGCGTTTTTTAGCACACTCCCGGAAAACGCTCAGTTTACGCCCAGAAATACCTACTTCCTGTCAATCACTCACCGATCAGCAGAGCGACTGAAAGCGTCGCTCAGACCTGTGTAAAATTGCATAGTTTTGTGTGAAAATACTTAGCGCATGTGCCCAGCGGCCCATACGCATGCGCAGAATCGCCCATTTTTAGCCTGATCGCTATTCTGCTAAAAACGGCAACGAGCAAACAACTCGGAATGACCACCCTAGGCAGTTGCCATTATGACATCAGCATGACCTCACACACCCCATCTGCCCGGCCAAGACTAGTTATTTCTGGTTTGAGGCCCCTGTTATCTTTTACATGACTGACCTAAGGGAAATGTGATTTCACTTATTTTTTAAAACTATTACATTCAGATCAGAATAGTTTTATTACTAGCGTTTGCCCACAGTTTTGCTCGCTTAGTGGCATCTAATATTGTGATATGTATTTTATATTGTACACATAAAATCGCTAAGAGGATGCGGGCGCATGCGCAGGGCCCGCCCTGCACATGCACCCGCATTTTCTGCAGTGCCCCGCAGAAAATGTGATCACCTCTGCCTCAGGCAGAGGCGGTTGCGGGGTTGGGTGGGCGGGGGTGGCAACGCTCCATTTCCGAGGCGGAGATGGAGCGCTGCAGGGTTGAGGCTTCAAAATGGGGGCGGCAACTGAGAAAAAGGATGCGTGGTTGGGGCAGCTGCGTGATGTCACATGCAGCCACTGCATTCACAAAATTTGCGATAGGCTTCGCCTGCAGGAGGCTACCCCATTTTTTACGATCATGCTGAAATTGCGGTGCGACCGCAGTTTTTAGTGTGGTCAAGGAGGGGAGGCGGCGTGCTGGGCGGCCTTGCCTTGTGATGGGCGGCCCCCAGCATGTGACCCAAAGGATTGCAAATTCTGCTTCTTAGCAGAATTTGCAATCCTTACTGAATAAGGCCCATTGATCACAAAATGTATTTGGAAACAATATTTGCAGTTTTTTTCAGGGACTAACACAAAAAATGCTTGGGGCTACTAAGACGTGGGTAAGCCACATAAAGCTTCCTATGGGTCAGTGGCATCACAACACGGGTGCGGTACACACCCGGGTGTCACCCGCCGAGGGGTGACACCAAAGTGCTGGCTCCTCTTCCGTCGCCCTCTGGGAGTGTATCTTAGCTTAGCAGAAGTGCGAGCGAAATAATCACTGCGCTGCTACATAACAAAATTGTGCAGTTTCAGAGTAGCTGCAGACCTACTCCTACCTTGCGATCACTTCAGACTATTTAGTTCCCTGGGCCCACCGCACTCAGCACAAGTTGCTGAGCTGGTCGCCCTAACCAGAGCGTGTGAACTGGCCAAGGGTAAGTCAGCCAATATATATACAGATTCTAGGTATGCCTTTGGAGTAGTGCATGATTTCGGGGCCCTATGGCGCCTCAGAAATTTCATGACGGCAGCTGGCACACCTGTAGCGCATGTATCCCACATAAAAAGGCTTCTTACAGCGAAACAAGAACCAGACAGAGTGGCTGTTATCAAGTGCAAAGCACACACTTACAACCAAGATCCAGTGTCACTTGGTAACAGCCGGGCAGACGAAGCTGCTAAATCAGCAGCCAGCACCCCCATACAAACAGATATCACATCACTGATGACATTCAACGCAATCAACACACAAAAATTAAGTGAAATGCAAAATTTGTGTTCTCCACAGGAAAAGGCGGTCTGGAGGTCAAAGGGATATGGCCAGGAGTCCTCAGGACTCTGGACAGATGGACAGGGTAAGCCAGTGGCCCCCAGAGCATATCTTCCAAGCTTAGCTGAGGTGGCACACGGTCTGACTCATCTGGGTAAAGAGGGTATGTGTAAGCTGGTGAGAGCCTACTGGTGTGCACCAGGATTCTCTTCTCATGCGGGTAAGAGAGCAATGACATGTCTTATTTGCTTGAGGAAGAATATTGGAAAGTCAATACCAACAGAACCATCCCATATCCCGCCGACAGACGGCCCTTTTCAGGTAATACAGATTGATTTCATACAGTTACCACCCTGTAGGAATTTAAAATATGTGTTAGTTTGTATTGATGTGTTTTCCAATTGGGTAGAAGCGTTCCCTGCTGCCACAAATACTGCTACATTCACTGCAAATAAAATTGTGCAGGAATTTGTGTGTAGATATGGTATCCCTAGAATAATTGAAAGCGATAGGGGTACCCATTTTACAGGTGAAGTCTTTCAGGTTATGTGCAAACTGATGAAAATTAATAGCAAGCTGCACACTCCGTACTGCCCACAGGCGAGTGCGAAAGTAGAGAGAGTAAACAGCACTATTAAGAACAAGCTGAGCAAAGTGATGGCTGAAACTGGATTGTTGTGGCCAGAAGCTTTGCCACTAGTATTGTACAGCATCAGAACCACTCCCAGGTCCCCCCTTAACCTATCACCCTTTGAGATTCTTTTTGGTCGACAACCCCATGTAATGATAGACCCCCAGGATGATTTGAAATGCAATAACGAAGTGACTGTAAAATATTTGGTTAAGATGAGCCAGCAGCTGAGGAATCAAAACAGAAATCTAAAGCTGGTGATTCCTGACCTACCGAACAGTAATTGTCATGACATTGAACCTGGGGATTATGTAATGATTCTAAATTTTGTACGCTCAGGTTGCCTCATTGACAGGTGGGAAGGACCGTACCAAGTCTTACTAACCAGCACGACAGCATTAAAGGTTGCCGAAAGAGAGACTTGGGTCCACTCGTCCCACTATAAGAAGGTCGCTGACCCAGAGAGAACCCGTGACAAAGAGCAGAGTGTAGAGAACGTCGTATCACTGGAGTGTCTGTTCCGGGAAGGTTGAGAGGCAGTACTGTTGAGACGGCACCTGAGCGCGGAGAACAACAAGACCAGAGGCGGTTGTCGCACCAGTTTTATTTTTCCCTTTTTATTATTTTCTCCATCTCCCACTACCCTCCTTCTCTCCCTCCTTTCCTCTCCCTTCTTGTTCCCTTTCTCTCCCCTTAACAAGATGGACTTACCCCAAGAGACTCCGTTCCAGGTTTTCCTGTTAACCCTGTTGTTGACCAGAACAGTCTGTTTCGGTGAGAATCCCAGAGAGGTCGAGAAAGGATCTGGAATGGGTTCTGATGGCGAGGACGGATTTGTAGAATTCCAAGAGCAACACATCACTCGAGCAAAGGCGAGTATCAGAAAACGATCTGGTAGTCAGGAAACTAGGAGGCACTGTGAAGGGTTATTGGCTGAGGAAAATTGCATTTGTAGGAATTGTGAGAACATAGTTGAGGATGGGTGCATCCAGAGATGTCAGTCCAGCCTTAATATCAACATGGACCGTCATCCATTGAGTGATTACCACTCACTAGTGGGTAAGGTTTTAAACCAAACAGAATGCTGGGTGTGCTCACAAGTACCTCAAGGTCAGAGCAAGTCAGGATTAGTACCGTACCCTTTAGCAATAGATGAGGTACTCGAATTACGGGGTGGGAGACCGGTGGACAAGAAATTTAATATTTCTAGGCCCCCTAGTTTGAAGCTCCACCAGTACCATGTAGATAGATCCTTGTTATGTTTCAACATTTCCAATCTCCGAAAACCAGGAAATTGGGAGGTGACATGGAATAATCAAACCATGGCCTTTTCGCACAGAGCTGATAAGATACCCATAGAATCTGAACTTGTACGCCAAATAGCCAACAGTGGAAGGTATTTCCGGTATAGGTATACTCGAGGAAGCAAGACTATGTGGGTTGGGGAAGTATCACCAGGGTACTGTGCTCATATCATACAGCCTGATACTTGTACTGAACAGATGAGAGAACTAGGGATTGGGTTTTTCACTTGGAAAGTTTGTAATATGGTAATGTCATATTCTGTCCCATATGTTCTCCCCGATGATGCCTATTTCATATGTGGGAGGAAGGCGTATAAGTGGCTTGCACCAAACTCAGAGGGATTGTGTTATGTTGGAAGAGTGTTGCCAGAGGTCATGACCATAACCCATGATAAGATGAAAGACGTTCACCGCAGTGCTCAGGCTCCTTATACTCATACTCACTATGAACACATCGTTAAGAGACACCTCATAGATAGGACAGAGCACGTAGCCTCTGATTTGATCCACGAATCCACCGGGATTCAATTCTTACTCACGTTAGACATCACCCGTACTGCCAGAGGAATTATAAATTATAGGTATATCCATGCGCTAGCGAACTTGATAGATAATATCACTGAGATGTATGACGACACCTTCAGGTATACGGGTAGGGAGTTGCAAGCTTACAAGACAGAACTGATCCAGCACAGGATGGTCCTTAATTATATCACAGCTGTGACGGGTGGGTACTGTGTCACTTTGGCAACTCAATATGGTGTGAAGTGCTGCACGTATATTACAAACAGCACTGATGACCCAACCGAGATCATCGATCAAAAGATGGACGATATCTTGCAGTTGAAGTGGGACTTCCGAAGGAGACACAACCTTACCCTGACTGCTGTGAGTAATGAACTGACCGGCTGGGTCTCATGGTTGAACCCACGAAATTGGTTCTCAGGATTAGGAGAGTGGGCTCAAAATGTTATTATGAGTGTAGGAAAGTTTCTCCTTTGTATCCTGGGAGTCGTCATAATTTTTGGTTTGATGTTTAGGTGTGTTCGAATTCTAATGCGGCGCAAGCACGGCACAAAATTGATGAGTTTAAGGAGCGGGGGCATTGTTACAGCAGCAGATTTGATTTACGACCCATCCATAGAGACAATGTTATGATAAGACAAGATTGCAAATGAATTCCACGGCCTGTTTCTTTCACCCGTTTTTCCTTTGCCTCCCCCTTTGCCCAGATACACCGATCCGGAAAAGACATCGACTACACCCAAGAATGATTACGAAAATGTTATGTGAATGTATTTTAGATATGTGTCTTATCTTCATCTCTACAACCTTCAGTTAGTGACACACATAGTCGACAGGTGATATCCACATATACTAGCACTCACATATGTTCCCCCTTCATGTATCATCAACTAAATGTGCACCCCACTTGTTGGAACAAGAAGCCGAAAAAAGCTCGGTAGTGTTTGTTGGCCCACTTACAGACCCTTAATACGTGATAAGAATGATTTAATGTATACTTCGCAATACCTCGAAGCTTATCTAGAACATATACGGCACGATGATACATGCCCCTCAGACATGGATTCATACATACATGCTTTTACTATCCCACTAGGTCATACATTTCCCGCCTACACCTCTCCTCCTACCATCCAATCATCTGTAGATATTGTATTGTATATTTTTCTGTTTAGAGTTTAGATAGTGGCAGTTATTGTTGACTGCCAAAGGGTGGACTGTCAAAGTCGAAAAATATTGTAGTACACACATTACGTACTAACCACACACACATGCCCGCTGCGCGTGCACTTGTTCCGCCGTGCGTGCACATATCCGCAATTTGCGTATGGACGCTCCCGCGGCCCTGCGCGTGGTGTGGGTATTTACGGCGAAGTTTGTGAACGCATGGAGGGTTATCAAAACATTACATATTTAATCCAAATAGTGCACATTGTACACATAGCCCCCCCTGCACCACATCAGCAAGTATCAACAGTTTAAATGATTCCAGGACTAAGGGATTCGCCTTTGCATGATAGGAAGGGACAGACTGAGGTTATAAGGTGGTGTCTGGTATCCAGCTGTAGGGTATTTTAAGGGTAACATTCCGGTGTTGGTTAGAGGAAGATCGCATGTTCCTGCGTATAGTTATGTGCAGAAGTAGAATATAGATATAAACTGTATTTACTGTATATTATGTATGCGGCGGGAATCCAGAGGAGACCACCCACAAGAGCAGTTGAGAAAGACATCGCCCACCTTTTCAAATCAACCTATGACCTCTCCTGTAATGTAAAGATGCATCCCTGTGTCCAATGGACAAAGGGATTACAGTATCCATTGTATTGCTTTTTGAAGACTTGTATAAATAAAGCCTGCTGCAGGCCTGCCAGTCAGAAGACTCTTAACGCTATCTACCTGATTAGCGGAGGACTGGACCAAGAAGCGCATGCGAATATTCTCACGTATGTACATTGACTGTAGCCATTTACTCTGTTGTATTGTAGTGTATAAATTGTATTGTTAACCCCTTCCAGATATATACTCTGTGGTGTCGGAGCCCAGTGTTTAACTACAAATCGGTGTTGTGTCCTCTTTTCCCTGCTAGGGTGTAAAGCATATTACATTACCTAACTGTATAAGGTTTGAAAGTGTATTGATAAGGTGTGTACGCGCTGTGGGTACTTTGTACCGTCAGAGCTGCATAAGGTTTAAGGTGTAATATCATTGCATTTTATTACTACTAAGGTGTAAAGTATAACTCCGGGTGTGTGCGCGCTGTGTGTACTTTGTACCCCCAGCGCGGCGTTTGTACGCTAAGTCCGTACACGGTACGGGACTCTGTACGCAAATAGCGTACAAAGTACGTAGAGTGCATATTAAGTCTAGCGGGCGTAGCGGCTCCATGGTAAAAGAGTGTTTAAAGGTATAGCTTTATGGTTTAAGATAATATCGACATTATCACTACATCGGCTTTTGTGAAAGTACGACGCGCGTGCGCAGTGCGCCCCATACGCATGCGCAGAATTGCCGTTTTTTGACCTGATCGCTGCGCTGCGAACAAAAGCAGCTAGCGATCAACTCGGAATGAGGGCCAATATGTGACACCATACTTACATATGACAGGCAAGTTATTTTAAATGAATGCAAATGCATTTCTTCCTGGTAGATTAAAGAGCATTTGCATGTATTATGAAGAGGAGTCTTTTTTTGGACGTTTGCACCATTCACCTTGGTTCATTGGAAAATAGGATACCATTAGTAGTGATGTGAATTAGGTCATCAATAATTACATTTACATTAAAATAGCAGCTGAAATAGTTCAATGAGAGGACAAATGATTTATGAGTGATATCCTTCTCTGGCACCAACCACATGAACAGAGAAACATTCTTGTTTGAAAAGCATTTCTGCCTATATCTAGTCCTCCTTGGAGAACCACTAACAGCTGCTCACAAAAGGAAACAGACCCAGCTGCCAACACTAAATATAGGGGGTAACTTCTACAAGGGCAAGAGTCAGTGTTTGTAAATGAGAACATTGAGATTATTTAGTTCACCAACCGGGGTCACAACTGAGCTTCCTTATTTCTAAAAAAAATTCTATGTGTATGTAACATACTCTCCCGGAAGCTGCGGGAGGCTCCCGTTTTTTGGGGTAGCCCCCCGCACCCCCGGAAGAGTGTGCAGGTATCCCGCATCCTGCTCGCACCCTAGTGATGCGAGCAGGATGGAGAGAAAATCTCCCGTATTCGCGGGTCCGTAGGGTGGAGATGGGGTTAAAATGACGCAAATCGCGTCATTTTAGCCCCGCCCCCTTCCCGCGGACCCGCGAATCGCGGCATTCCCGATGCGGGGGCGGGGCTTAGCGATGTCACAGGTCTCCCCCCCCCCCCGAATACTCCTGCAGAATCTACATTTGTCTGTGGGCGCAGGAAACATTGGCGGTCATTCCGAGTTGTTCGCTTGTTGACGATTTTCGCAACGGAGTGAAGACGGCAAAAATGAGCATGCGCATGGTACGCAGTGCGCATGCGCTAAGCAGAGGCGTAGCTAGGGTTTTTGGAGCCCAGGGCAAGATGAAAAATGTCGCCCCCCCCCCCCCCCAAAAAAAAAAAAACACTGAAAGAAGCATGTGCGCGTGCCGAATGCGCGCGCCGGGGGAAAATGGGCGTGGTCACACTCCAGAAGGGGTGTGGTCATGCACCAGAAGGGGTGTGGCCACTGAAAATGGCCCACAGTGCCAGTTACATTGCCCCACAGTGCCAGATACAATGCCCCACAGAGCCGGATACATGCCCCGCAGTGCCAGGTACATACCCCACAGTGCCAGATACATGCCCCACAGTGCCAGATACATTGCCCCACAGTGCCAGTTACATTGGCAGATACATTGTCCCACAGTGCCAGTTACATTACCCCACAGTGCCAGATACATTGCCCCACAGTGCCAGTTACATTGCCCCACAGTGCCAGTTACATTGCCCCACAGTGCCGGATACATGCCCCACAGTGCCGGATACATGCCCCACAGTGCCAGATACATGCCCCACAGTGCCAGATACATTGCCCCACAGTGCCAGTTACATTGCCAGATACATTGCCCCACAGTGCCAGTTACATTGCCCCACAGTGCCAGATACATTGCCCCACAGTGCCAGTTACATTGCCCCACAGTGCCGGATACATGCCCCACAGTGCCGGATACATGCCCCACAGTGCCAGATACATGCACAACAGTGCCAGATACATTGCCCCACAGTGCCAGTTACATTGCCAGATACATTGCCCTACAGTGCCAGATACATTGCCCCACAGTGCCAGTTACATTGCCCCACAGTGCCACTGTGCCAGATACATGCCCCACAGTGCCAGATACATTGCCCCACAGTGCAAGTTACATTGCCCCACAGTGCCAGTTACATTGCCCCACTGTGCCAGATTCATGCCCCACAGTGCCAGATACATGCCCCACTGTGCCAGACACATTGCCCCACAGTGCCAGTTACATTGCCAGATACATTGCCCCACAGTGCCAGATACATGCCCCACAGTTCCAGATACATTGCCCCACTGTGCCAGATACATGCCCCACTGTGCCAGATACATTGCCCCACTGTGCCAGATACATGCCCCACTGTGCCAGATACATGCCCCACAGTGCCAGATACATTGCCCCACTGTGCCAGATACATGCCCCACTGTGCCAGATACATGCCCCACAGTGCCAGTTACATTGCCCCACAGTGCCAGATACATGCCCCACTGTGCCAGATACATGCCCCACAGTGCCAGATACATTGCCCCACTGTGCCAGATACATGCCCCACTGTGCCAGATACATGCCCCACTGTGCCAGATACATGCCCCACAGTGCCAGATACATTGCCCCACTGTGCCAGATACATGCCCCACTGTGCCAGATACATGCCCCACAGTGCCAGATACATTGCCCCACTGTGCCAGATACATGCCCCACTGTGCCAGTTACATGCCCCACTGTGCCAGTTACATGCCCCACTGTGCCAGATACATGCCCCACTGTGCCAGATACATGCCCCACTGTGCTCCTCCGAGCCCCCCCCCCACCCCCGTCACTCACCGCTTGTTGATATGATATGTGAGGAGAGGAGACCAGCGCCTCTCCTTCCCCTCACTGCTCCAGGTCTCCGGCGGCTGTGTGGCGCCGGTTCGCTAGCCAATCAGAGCTCGCGGACCGGCAGCCAATCAGGAGCCGGTCCGCAAGCTCTGATTGGCTAACGCCGGAGACCGGACACACGCAGCGCTGCTGGCAGCGCTGCTAGTGCTGGCAGCGGCGGTGAGGGGAGGGAGAGACGCTGCACTTTCCTCCCCTCACATTTCGGTGTGACGGGGGCGAGTGGGGCATGATGCCCTGGCCGCCGGCGGCGCACCCCTCTCCTGGGCCTGCCCCCACACGCCCTACCCTAGTTACGCCTCTGGCGCTAAGTAATTTAGCACAAAATTTAGTAGATTTACTCACGTCCGAACGAAGAATTTTCATCGTTGAAGTGATCGGAGTGTGATTGACAAGAAGTGGGTGTTTCTGGGCGGAAACTGACCTTTTCTGGGAGTGTGCGGAAAAACGCAGGCGTGTCAGGGAAAAACGCGGGAGTGTCTGAAGAAACGGGGGAGTGGCTGGCCGAACGCAGGGCGTGTTTGTGACGTCAAACCAGGAACGAAACGGGCTGAGCTGATCGCAGTGTAGGAGTAAGTCTCGAGCTACTCAGAAATTGCTAAGAATTATTTATTTGCAATTCTGCTACTCTTTCGTTCGCAATTCTGCTAAGCGAAGATACACTCCCAGAGGGCGGCGGCCTAGCATGTGCAATGCTGCTAAAAGCAGCTAGCGAGCGAACAACTCGGAATGAGGGCCATTATACTAATGATTACACAGACATGGTATTAGAGTCTAATTTTCTAGATGAAATGAATTTGTGTTCTTTTTTTCCACCTCCAGGATGTAGTTCCGTCACACTTGAAGGAGAATCACCTTCTTTGAAATACACGCCAGGTGTGGCATAATCTGCAACACAAAATTGGCTTGAATGCTCACCATACTTTTTTCTCCCTCTTTATGCAATATAGAATTCCAGTGAGGCAAATGCCACTAACCGTTTCCTGTTGTGGTCAGAGAAACGTATTCATTCTACTAGGTGTCTGACTGATAAATCTAACAAATGGCCCCTCAGATTCCATCATTGTGTGGACAAATATGAGTTTTTAGCCTCTTATACCTTTGTTTGCATACTATCAGGGCCAACATTATGCAAGTTCTCTGGCATCTCTCTGACTTACACTGGGATATTCCTTAGCCACTCTCCTGTCTCAGCACACACCCAGGTATAAAGCCATTTCCCTCCATTACACCATTACACTTTCCTACGTGATGACCTAGACTGTACCAAAATCCGGTCAGGCCTGCCTCAGTGGATTAAATATGTTATCCCGGTGGACGGGATGCCGGCTGTCTATATCCCGCCAGCGGCATCCTGCCCGCCAGCAGGGAGAGTGGTATGAGTCCCTTTGTGGGCTCGCTCCACTGGCCACAGGATCTATTCCCACTCTGTGAGTGGAAATAGCCCTAGTGCACCAGGATTCCTACTGGCGGCATTGTTGGCTGTCGGGATTTCGGCGTCGGTATCCTGAACGCCGGGATCCCGACAGCTAGCATTTTAACTGCATCCCGCCTTAGCGGTTGCACAGTTTCCATACTTAACAATTGTCTTTATGCTTAGAGCCCGCTCTAATTCTTGTCGCCTTCTCCCACAAGCTCTTATAGGGAAGTAGTTTTAAATACTTATCATAGGCCATATACTGTATTAGCGCACATCGTGGCTTTTTGATGGGTTCTTCTTCTTCCCATAGATGTCCTCACTGTAGTAAGGACAATGATGATCTTTATCATTGTTTATGGTATTGCCCTCTAGTTAGAGCCTTCTGGCTTCCGGTCACACAGTTTGCTTTATACTAGAGCATTTGGTTAATTTTGTACCCTTTACACCCAAATGGGCTATACTGGGGATTTTCCCTCAGGGCCAGCAGGTATCACATGGGAATTGAAAGCTTCATTGGCATTTCTATAATGGGTGCAATGTGTGCGGTGCACCCATATTTTAATACCTACCTTTGCGGAGGCCAGCGTCGGGCGCTGCAGTCGTGGTGAAAATCACTGCCAAAATGGCTGCTGTTCATGCGCAGTAGTCAAATTGGTCTCTGGAACATGGCGTGCGCCATGTTTCCTGATACCTGCGCATGTGCAGTAGCACAATGCCAGAGACTACAGCGCCGTGCAGAGGAGGGGGCCCACACGGAGGTACACATGGGCCTCCTCCTCTGTTGAAATGCCCCAGGAAAGCTCCTACTTGCCCTGAGTGCAGCTGGTAAACAGAGCGTTCTGCAGGTATGGACTCAGCCGGGAATGCCTCCTTTCGCTCTCTTCAAGAATAAAAGATTTTTCTTGTTGAGGATGGATGGGCTGGAGGCTTTTTTTGCCAAAGAATTGGATTCAGTATGATATGCCGGCACTTGGGATCCTGGCGGTCAGAAGACTGACGCCAGGATCCCAAAGGTTGCAGTGCCGACAGGGGTGATTTGGGTTGTTCTCCGCTGTCCCCTACCCCCTAACTCTCCCTTCCCACAGCCTAACCCTAACCTCCCCCTATAGTACCTACCCCTAACCTCCTTGTGGCGGTGCCTAAACCTAACACCCTCCCCCTCCACGCAGCCTAAACTTAACCCTCCATCCCCCGCAGCCTAACCCCACTGCCCTGCAGCCTAATTTGCTGGGAACCCGACTGCCGGCAAATTAACCGCATCCCAAAGAATTTATGGTTACCAATTTTTTTGATGCTTGGGAAAGTTACACAGCTATTCTCCCATTGCAGACACAACAGCTGCTTTTCGTCTACTTTGTGGTATTTACTACGACTGGCTGATGATGACTCCTAGTCTGCGTGGCACTGGTATTTTTCTCAATTTATGTTTTACATTTTCTATTGTGACCTTTATTTCTTATTCTTAACTGTCTCGTGGTTAATGTATGTAATTCTAGTTACTGCAAGTATGATCTGTGTCATTCTGCAGGACCCCTATGTGTCATTTATGTCTCTTCAGAACTATATGATTATGACACTGTACACAGATTGATTCTTTGTTCATACTGCTTCGGAATCAATAAAAAACATTTAAAAACAAAGGTAGGGGCCATTATGGGTTCTTGCAGTTGGGGCAAATGCGAGTATACTGTATTACTTAGAGTAAGTCAAAAGGTTTGAGCATTTCGGAGCAGAAACATAATATGAGTGTGCCAATGACAAAATTAAACTGAAGGCTTCCAATATAAAAGGAATAGGCATTAAGGCCCTCATTCCGAGTTGATCGCTCGCTAGCTGCTTTAGCAGCATTGCACACGCTAAGCCGCCGCCCCCTGGGAGTGTATCTTAGCATAACAGAATTGCGAACGAAAGATTAGCAGAATTGCGAATAGAAATTTCTTAGCAGTTTCTGAGTAGCTCCAGACTTATTCCTACACTGCGATCAGTTCAGTCAGTTTAGTTCCTGGTTTGACGTCATAAACACACCCAGCGTTCGGCCAGACACTCCCCCGTTTCTCCAGCCACTCCCGCGTTTTTCCCTGAAACGCCTGCGTTTTTCCGCACACTCCCAGAAAAAAACTTTGTTACGCCGTGAGTAAAATACCAAACTTTTGAGCTAATTTACTTGGCGCTGGCGCACTGCATACATTGCACATGCGCAGTTTGCGACTAATCGCTCCGTAGCGAAAAAAAATAACGAGCGAACAACTCGGAATGACCCCCTAAAAACACTGATTTACTAAATCCAGAACATATACATTAGTACTCTATATAGAAATGGATAGGAACACAAACTCAGCACATTGTTTATTGATGTGTTTATTTAGAATACTTTAGTCCTGAAATCTATAGTTCTTCAAGGATTTTGGAATCATCATCATTGTCAGTTACAAGGAGCCGCTGAATGTAATCAGGATGTTCGGCTGAAGAGGCAGCACTGTTCTCCCCTACCTCCACTTCTTGCACCACGGTGAGGTTACTCCCGCAACTGCGAGACTCGTCGCTGTGGGACGGTTCAGCTTTGAACTCATGACAAGGATAGTCTCTGTTGAAGGTTGAAAACATGGCTTCATACGGATGGTACTGGTTCATAGAATACCCCAGGTAATCAGACAATGGGGCTGCACAGTCTCCAAAACCAAATGGTTGACCAGTAATGGAAAATGCACTGTGTGGGATAGGAAGGAAGAATGTTAATTTCGAGGAATATACCAACTAAAACGCCGGTTCCCACCCTCTTAGCAACACACTGTGGGTCTAATTCAGACCTGATCGCAGCAGCAAATTTGTTGGCTAATGGGCAAAACCATGTGCACTGCAGGTGGGGCAGATATAACATTTGCAGAGAGAGTTAGATTTGGGTGGGTTATATTGTTTCTGTGCAGGGTAAATACTGACTGCATTTTTATGCACTGCAATCTAGATTTCAGTTTGAACACACCCCACCCAAATCTACTGTAACTCTTTCTGCACATGTTATATATGACCCCCCTGTAGTGCACATGGTTTTGCCCATTAGCTAACAAATTTGCTGCTCCGACCAGGTTTGAAGTATGGGCTCTACACAGATAAAACAGAATGATATGAACGTTCTCGTTCATAAATGAATGAGAATTCGCTCATATCGTTCTGTGTGTAGGCACCAACGATTAACGATGCGCGACCACCCCACTCAAATCTAACTCACTCTGCACATGTTATATCTGCCCCCCCAGCAGTGCTGCGATCAACTCTGAATTACCGCCTATGTGCACTGCAGGTGGGGCAGATGTAACATGTGCAGAGAGAGTTAGATTTGGGTGGGTTATATTGTTTCTGTGCAGGGTAAATACTGGCTGCTTTATTTTTACACTGCAATTTAGATTTCAGTTTGAACCACCACACCCAAATCTAACTCTCTCTGCACATGTTATATCTGCCCCCCGCCCCTTCTTCCCACTGAAGTGCACATGGTTTTGCCCATTAGCTAACAAATTTGCTGCTGCGGTCAGATCTGAATTAGACCCTTGGGGCCTGATTCTGAATTGGATACAGTTCAAAACAGCGAGATGACCGCAAATAGTAAGTTTTAGCCAACTGTGCAGGCGCAGAAGCATTTATGAGCATATCCAGACTTGGACGTTTGTTGGATGGATCCTGGGTCACCAAGACTGCAGATGAGCCCAAGTACTAGATAGGAGGTGTGGTCAAATGTGGAGGCATGGCTATGTCGCACCTGCCTACAGTTCACTGTAAAACACTGAAAGGCGGCCGCTGTTCTACCTCTCAAGCTAACCTGGGCCCCTAGACAGGTCTGAGCCTGGGTTATCTGTACCTGCCCACCTCCAGCTCGAAGGCCGGTTCTTTCCTTACGTGAATGGGTGTTTCTGGGCAGCTACATTGTGTTCCATCTCATGGGAGTGTCATGGAGCTTTGTGAGTATGTAGCTAGAGGTCTGTGCTATTCTGAGGCACCCGTGTTAGCCATATGGATAATTGGATTAGCATAAGGTAAACCTGCAATTACGGCCACTTTGATTCCGACTCGCAATCAAGGCCAGAATGTTGGCAGAATTTTTTGGGTTGTCCCAATCGATTTCTGACAAAAAAAAAAGTAGGGGTGACAGCTAAAATGACGCACCTTTCCTCCCTTATACAGCGGGTAAGGCACGCTAGGGGTTCAAGGCAAGGGCAATAGAGCAGGAGACAGGAGACACCCCAATCTGATACCTCTATTCTCTGGGGAAAATAAATGGAGGTAAACCAATAAGTTAAATCCTAGCCATCAGGACAGAATAAAAACAAAAGCTGTAGACAGACAATAAATCATGGCCTCAGTCTACTCATGCAAGAACCCTCTGCAGATACCATGATAGAAACCACTGATGACCATCGCACAAACAGCACAAGAAACGGCTCTGTCTGCTGGGAGGTCAGACAAGGTGGTCAAATCAGGGAATGTGGTGGGGCTACATTGGTGTGCTGGAGTAGTGATGATGCACCAGGACAAAAAAAAAGTCACTATTCTTTCTGCCATTCATGGCGGAGAACCATTGGAACTTTGAAAATTACTACCTATCAGCTGAGCAGGAGTGTATGCATACAAGGCAGGCCAGGGGCAGGGCACCATTGGGCATCTGACAAGCAGCTGGAAATCCGCTAACCACTCCATTCTATGTCAGGTCACACCCCTCCCCATGTCAGCCATTTACTACACTGATCCTGCTTTACCAGCCACTTATTCCACAGATCCCCTCTTTCCACCCAGAAAATACACTGCGCCCCCCCCCCCCCCCAAACCCCTTACCAAACAATTATTCTACAGATCCCCCTCCTCCTTTACCAACCATTTATTACACAGGTCTTTCTTGCTAGACATTTACAACAGTAATCCCCCGTGCCAGCTATTTATTATTACACAGATCCTCATTATCAGTCATTTATTAAGTTGATCCTCCTTGCCAGATATTTAATATATAGATCCCATTGACAACCATTTACTTAACAGATCACTTTCCAGCCCTTTTTTGTACAAAAATCACGATAGTGCACATTTAACATGGAAGCACTGAGTGGAAATGTACGTATGTGAGTTAGAGCTACTGTATGCTGTACCTGGAACGCAGCAAATAACTGTTGATGTGACAATACATGTGCCCGTCACCAGTTGGGATACGGTGGTTAGGTCGACCACTGAAGGTCAACATGGGCATTAGGTCGACATGTACTAGGTGGACATGTGCATTAGGTGGACATGTACTATGTCGACAGGTCAAAAGGTTGACATGAGTTTTTCACTTTTTTTTCACATTTTGGACTTTTTCATACTTTTACGATCCACGTGGACTACAATTGGGAACGGTAAACTGCGCCGAGCGCAGCGAGGCACCTTGGCCGAAGCATGGCGAGCGAAGCGAGCCATGCGAGGGGACACGGTACACTAATTGGAGTTCCCCGTCACTTTACGAAGAAAACGACACCGAAAAAAGTCCAAAAACTCATGTCGACCTTTTCACCTGTCGACCTAGTACATGTCAACCTAGAACATGTCAACCTTCAGTAGTCGACCTAATGACTGTCGACCTAAGTTGAGTCGACCCAACGACCCATACCCCACCAGTTAATGAGCAACTTGGGGAGCATGTTAGCAGTAATATGGTTATACTAGTCTTTGTGGGTCATTGCGCTTCTTGTGTTCCCTAGACATATCTAACTCATTATAATGTGCTATAAAATGACATCACCATTATATGCCATCATGTGCAGTATTTAATGAACTGGGGAAACATGGTGAAGCCAGAACCAGCTAGAAGTGAAATAAGCTACATTAATAAGCTATTGTCTGCATACAAAGCCCTCACTACACTCTGAAATGCAGGTATCTGCTTTTTTTCCTAATGGCAGCACATGCCTCAATGACAATAACGAGTTTTATGGTAAGAATTTACCCTTGTTAAAACTCTTTCTGCAAGGTACACTGGGCTCCACAAGGAATGGACAATGGGGTGTAGAGTAGGATCTTGATCCGAGGCACCAACAGGCTCAAAGCTTTGACTGTTCCCAGAATGCATAGCGCCGCCTCCTATATCACCCCGCCTCCCTGCACAGGATCTCAGTTTTTAGTTAACCAGTCCAATGCAGTAGCAGGAAAAGAGATGACAATGGTTAGTAGCCACAACACCGCATTCTCACGACAGGAGACGTGTCAGCGGCTAATGCCATACCAACCCAAAGAAGCTAAGTGCGTCAGGGTGGGCGCCTTGTGGAGCCCAGTGTACCTCGCAGAAAGAGTTTTAACAAGGGTAAGTTCTTACCATAAAACTCGTTTTCTGCTGCGGGGTACACTGGGCTCCACAAGGAATGGACAATGGGGATGTCCTAAAGCAGTTCCTTATGGGAGGGGACGCACTGTAGCGGGCACAAGAACCCGGCGTCCAAAGGAAGCATCCTGGGAAGCGGCAGTATCAAAGGCATAGAACCTTATGAACGTGTTCACAGAGGACCACGTAGCCGCCTTGCACAATTGTTCAAGGGTCGCACTACGTTGGGCCGCCCAAGAAGGTCCAACAGACCGAGTAGAATGAGCCTTAATGTGATCAGGAGCAGAGAGACTAGCCTTCACATAGGCATGTGCAATCACCATTCTAATCCATCTGGCCAGAGTTTGCTTGTGAGTAGGCCAGCCACGTTTGTGAAACCCAAACACAACAAAAAGAGAATCAGATTTCCTAATAGGAGCAGTTCTCTTCACATAGATACGGAGAGCCCGTACCACATCCAAAGACCGCTCTTTGGGAGACAGATCAGGAGAAACAAGTGCCGGAACTACAATCTCCTGATTAAGGTGGAACGAAGAAACCACCTTAGGTAGATAGCCGAGACGAGTCCTAAGAACCGCCCGGTCACGGTGAAATATCAGATATGGGGAACTACAGGACAAGGCACCCAAATCTGACACTCTTCTAGCTGAAGCAATAGCCAGCAGAAACACCACCTTCAAGGAAAACCACTTAAGGTCAGCTGAACCAAGAGGTTCAAACGGAGACTCTTGTAACGCCTCCAAAACCACCGACAAGCCCCAAGGAGCCACAGGCGGGACATAGGGAGGTTGGATACGCAACACGCCCTGAGTAAAGGTATGCACATCAGGTAAAGTCGCAATTTTTCTCTGAAACCACACCGACAAGGCAGATATTTGAACCTTGAGGGAGGCCAGACGCAGGCCTAAGTCCAGGCCCTGCTGAAGAAAAGCCAATAACTTGGCTATACTAAACTTGGAAGCGTCATAATCGTTAGATGCGCACCAAAGTAAGAATGCCAGACCCTATAGTAAATCCGAGCCGAAGCCGGTTTCCGGGCCCGCAACATAGTTTGAATGACCGCCTCAGAAAACCATTTAGCCCTTAAGACGGAAGCTTCAAGAGCCACGCCGCCAAAGACAGCCGGGCTAGGTCCTGGTAGACACAGGGGCCCTGAACGAGGAGGTCTGGGCATTGTGGAAGTAGAATTGGACGATCTGACGATAGGCCTTGCAGGTCTAAGAACCAGTGCCGTCTGGGCCACGCTGGAGCTATGAGAAGCAGAATTCCTTTTTCTCTAACGTCCTAGTGGATGCTGGGGACTCCGAAAGGACCATGGGGAATAGCGGCTCCGCAGGAGACTGGGCACAAAAGTAAAAAGCTTTAGGACTACCTGGTGTGCACTGGCTCCTCCCCCTATGACCCTCCTCCAAGCCTCAGTTAAGATTTTGTGCCCGAACGAGAAGGGTGCAATCTAGGTGGCTCTCCTGAGCTGCTTAGAGTAAAAGTTTAAATAGGTTTTTTTATTTTCAGTGAGACCTGCTGGCAACAGGCTCACTGCATCGAGGGACTAAGGGGAGAAGAAGCGAACTCACCTGCGTGCAGAGTGGATTGGGCTTCTTAGGCTACTGGACATTAGCTCCAGAGGGACGATCACAGGCCCAGCCATGGATGGGTCCCGGAGCCGCGCCGCCGTCCCCCTTACAGAGCCAGAAGACTGAAGAGGTCCGGAAAATCGGCGGCAGAAGACGTCCTGTCTTCACTAAGGTAGCGCACAGCACCGCAGCTGTGCGCCATTGCTCTCAGCACACTTCACACTCCGGTCACTGAAAGTGCAGGGCGCTGGGGGGGGAGCGCCCTGAGACGCAATAAAAACACCTTTTTGGCAAAAAAAATACATCACATATAGCTCCTGGGCTATATGGATGTATTTAACCCCTGCCTATTTTTACATAAAAAAGCGGGAGAAAGGCCGCCGAAAAAGGGGCGGAGCCTATCTCCTCAGCACACTGGCGCCATTTTTTCCTCACAGCTCCGTTGGAGGAAGGCTCCCTGACTCTCCCCTGCAGTCCTGCACTACAGAAACAGGGTAAAACAAGAGAGGGGGGGCACTAAATTGGCATATAAATATATACAGCAGCTATATTAGGGAAAAACACTTATATAAGGTTATCCCTGTATATATATAGCGCTCTGGTGTGTGCTGGCAAACTCTCCCTCCGTCTCCCCAAAGGGCTAGTGGGGTCCTGTCCTCTATCAGAGCATTCCCTGTGTGTGTGCTGTGTGTCGGTACGTTGTGTCGACATGTATGAGGAGGAAAATGGTGTGGAGGCGGAGCAATTGCCTGTGTTAGTGATGTCACCCCCTAGGGAGTCGACACCTGACTGGATGGTCTTATGGAAAGAATTACGTGATAGTGTCAGCACTTTACAAAAGACTGTTGACGACATGAGACAGCCGGCAAATCAGTTAATGCCTGTACAAGCGTCTCAAACACCGTCAGGGGCTCTAAAGCGCCCGTTACCTCAGGTCGATACAGACACAGACACGGACACTGACTCCAGTGTCGACGGTGAGGAAACAAACGTATTTTCCAGTAGGGCCACACGTTACATGATCACGGCAATGAAGGAGGTTTGGAACATTTCTGATACTACAAGTACCACAAAAAAGGGTATTATGTGGGGTGTGAAAAAACTACCCGTAGTTTTTCCCGAATCAGATGAATTAAATGAGGTGTGTGATGAAGCGTGGGTTTCCCCCGATAAAAAACTGCTAATTTCTAAAAAGTTATTGGCATTATACCCTTTCCCGCCAGAGGTTAGGGCGCGTTGGGAAACACCCCCTAGCGTAGATAAGGCGCTCACACGCTTATCAAAACAAGTGGCGTTATCGTCCCCTGATACGGCCGCCCTCAAGGAACCAGCTGATAGAAAGCTGGAAAATATCCTTAAAAGTATATACACACATACTGGTATTATACAGTACTGCGACCAGCAATCGCCTCAGCCTGGATGTGCAGTGCTGGGGTGGCTTGGTCGGATTCCCTGACTGAAAATATTGATACCCTGGACAGGGACAATATATTATTGACTATAGAGCATTTAAAGGATGCATTTCTATATATGCGAGATGCACAGAGGGATATTTGCACTCTGGCATCAAGAGTAAGTGCGATGTCCATTTCTGCCAGAAGAGGATTATGGACGCGACAGTGGTCAGGGGATGCGGATTCCAAACGGCATATGGAAGTATTGCCGTATAAAGGGGAGGAGTTATTTGGGGTCGGTCTATCGGACCTGGTGGCCACGGCAACGGCTGGAAAATCCACCTTTTTACCCCAAGTCACCTCGCAGCAGAAAAAGATACCGTCTTTTCAGGCTCAGTCCTTTCGTCCCCATAAGGGCAAGCGGGCAAAAGGCCACTCATATCTGCCCCGGGGCAGAGGAAGGGGAAAAAGACTGCAGCAGACAGCCTCTTCCCACGAACAGAAGCCCTCCCCCGCTTCTGCCAAGTCCTCAGCATGACGCTGGGGCCTTACAAGCGGACTCAGGCACGGTGGGGGCCCGTCTCAAGAATTTCAGCGCGCAGTGGGCTCACTCGCAAGTGGACCCCTGGATCCTGCAGGTAGTATTGGAATTGTGAATTGGAATTCGAGACGTCTCCCCCTCGCTGGTTCCTGAAGTCTGCTTTACCAACGTCTCCCCCCGACAGGGAGGCGGTATTGGAAGCCATTCACAAGCTGCATTCCCAGCAGGTGATAATCAAGGTACCCCTCCTACAACAGGGAAAGGGGTATTATTCCACGCTGTTTGTGGTACCGAAGCCGGACGGCTCGGTGAGACCCATTTTAAATCTGAAATCCTTGAACACTTACATAAAAAGGTTCAAGTTCAAGATGGAGTCACTCAGAGCAGTGATAGCGAACCTGGAAGAAGGGGACTATATGGTGTCTCTGGACATCAAGGATGCTTACCTCCATGTCCCAATTTGCCCTTCTCACCAAGGGTACCTCAGGTTTGTGGTACAGAACTGTCACTATCAGTTTCAGACGCTGCCGTTTGGATTGTCCACGGCACCCCGGGTCTTTACCAAGGTAATGGCCGAAATGATGATTCTTCTTCGAAGAAAAGGCGTCTTAATTATCCCTTACTTGGACGATCTCCTGATAAGGGCAAGGTCCAGAGAACAGTTAGAGGTCGGAGTAGCACTATCTCAAGTAGTACTACGACAGCACGGATGGATTCTAAATATTCCAAAATCGCAGCTGATTCCGACGACACGTCTGCTGTCCTAGGAATGATTCTGGACACAGTACAGAAAAAGGTGTTTCTCACGGAGGAGAAGGCCAAGGAGTTATCCGACCTAGTCAGGAACCTCCTAAGACCAGGCCAAGTGTCAGTACATCAATGCACAAGGGTCCTGGGAAAGATGGTGGCTTCTTACGAAGCGATTCCATTCGGCAGATTCCACGCAAGAACTTTTCAGTGGGATCTGCTGGACAAATGGTCCGGATCGCATCTTCAAATGCATCAGCGGATAACCCTGTCTCCAAGGACAAGGGTGTCTCTCCTGTGGTGGTTACAGAGTGCTCATCTCCTAGAGGGCCGCAGATTCGGCATTCAGGATTGGGTCCTGGTGACCACGGATGCCAGCCTGAGAGGCTGGGGAGCAGTCACACAGGGAAGAAATTTCCAGGGCTTGTGGTCAAGCATGGAAACGTCACTTCACATAAATATCCTGGAACTAAGGGCCATTTACAATGCCCTAAGTCAGGCAAGACCTCTGCTTCAGGGTCAGCCGGTGTTGATCCAGTCGGACAACATCACGGCAGTCGCCCACGTAAACAGACAGGGCGGCACAAGAAGCAGGAGGGCAATGATGGAAGTGGCAAGGATTCTTCGCTGGGCGGAGAATCATGTGATAGCACTGTCAGCAGTGTTCATTCCGGGAGTGGACAACTGGGAAGCAGACTTCCTCAGCAGACACGATCTTCACCCGGGGGAGTGGGGACTTCACCCAGAAGTCTTCCACATGATTGTGAACCGTTGGGAAAAACCAAAGGTGGACATGATGGCGTCCCGCCTCAACAAAAAACTGGACAGATATTGCGCCAGGTCAAGGGACCCTCAGGCAATAGCTGTGGACGCTCTGGTAACACCGTGGGTGTACCAGTCAGTGTATGTGTTCCCTCCTCTTCCTCTCATACCAAAAGTACTGAGAATCATAAGAAGGAGAGGAGTAAAGACTATACTCGTGGCTCCGGATTGGCCAAGAAGGACTTGGTACCCGGAAATTCAAGAGATGCTCACGGAAGACCCGTGGCCTCTACCTCTAAGAAAGGACCTGCTCCAGCAGGGACCATGTCTGTTCCAAGACTTACCGCGGCTGCGTTTGACGGCATGGCGGTTGAACGCCGGATACTGAAGGAAAAAGGCATTCCGGATGAAGTCATCCCTACCCTGATCAAAGCCAGGAAGGATGTAACCGTACAACATTATCACCGTATTTGGCGTAAATATGTTGCGTGGTGCGAGGCCAGGAAGGCCCCTACAGAGGAATTTCAACTGGGTCGTTTCCTGCATTTCCTGCAAACAGGACTGTCTATGGGCCTCAAATTGGGGTCCATTAAGGTTCAAATTTCGGCCCTGTCAATATTCTTCCAAAAAGAACTGGCTTCTGTTCCTGAAGTTCAGACGTTTGTCAAGGGAGTACTGCATATACAGCCTCCTTTTGTGCCTCCAGTGGCACCTTGGGATCTCAATGTAGTTTTGGGATTCCTAAAATCACATTGGTTTGAACCACTCACCACTGTGGACTTAAAATATCTCACATGGAAAGTGGTAATGCTGTTAGCCCTGGCTTCAGCCAGGCGTGTCTCAGAATTGGCGGCTTTATCCTATAAAAGCCCTTACCTAATTTTTCATACGGACAGGGCTGAATTGAGGACTCGTCCTCAATTTCTCCCTAAGGTGGTTTCAGCTTTTCACTTAAACCAGCCTATTGTGGTGCCTGCGGCTACTAGGGACTTGGAGGATTCCAAGTTGCTAGACGTAGTCAGGGCCCTGAAAATATATGTTTCCAGGACGGCTGGAGTCAGAAAATCTGATTCGCTGTTTATCCTGTATGCACCCAACAAGCTGGGTGCTCCTGCTTCTAAGCAGACGATTGCTCGTTGGATTTGTAGTACAATTCAGCTTGCACATTCTGTGGCAGGCCTGCCACAGCCAAAATCTGTAAAAGCCCATTCCACACGGAAAGTGGGCTCATCTTGGGCGGCTGCCCGAGGGGTCTCGGCTTTACAACTTTGCCGAGCAGCTACTTGGTCAGGGGCAAACACGTTTGCTAAATTCTACAAATTTGATACCCTGGCTGAGGAGGACCTGGAGTTCTCTCATTCGGTGCTGCAGAGTCATCCGCACTCTCCCGCCCGTTTGGGAGCTTTGGTATAATCCCCATGGTCCTTTCGGAGTCCCCAGCATCCACTAGGACGTTAGAGAAAATAAGAATTTACTTACCGATAATTCTATTTCTCATAGTCCGTAGTGGATGCTGGGCGCCCATCCCAAGTGCGGATTGTCTGCATTACTTGTACATAGTTATTGTTACAAAAATCGGGTTATTGTTGTTGTGAGCCATCTTTTCAGAGGCTCCTTCTGTTATCATGCTGTTAACTGGGTTCAGATCACAAGTTGTACGGTGTGATTGGTGTGGCTGGTATGAGTCTTACCCGGGATTCAAAATCCTTCCTTATTGTGTACGCTCGTCCGGGCACAGTATCCTAACTGAGGCTTGGAGGAGGGTCATAGGGGGAGGAGCCAGTGCACACCAGGTAGTCCTAAAGCTTTTTACTTTTGTGCCCAGTCTCCTGCGGAGCCGCTATTCCCCATGGTCCTTTCGGAGTCCCCAGCATCCACTACGGACTATGAGAAATAGAATTATCGGTAAGTAAATTCTTATTTTCTTGCTTGAACTTCCGAATTACCCTGGGCAGGAGTGACACCGGAGGGAACACGTACGGCAGCCAAAACCTCCACGGTACCGCCTGCGCATCCACGAATGCTGCTTGAGGATCCCTTGTCCTTGCTCCGAAGACCGGAACCTTGTGATTGTGTTGAGACGCCATCAGATCTACGTCTGGAAGGCCCCACCTTTCCACTAGGAGTTGAAACACTTCTGGATGGACACCCCACTCACCGGCATGCACGTCCTGACGACTGAGAAAGTCCACTTCCCAATTCAGGACTCCCGGAATGAATATTGCCGATATGGCCGGTAGATGGCGTTCTGCCCACTGTAGAATCCGTGAGACTTCCTTCATAGTACCGCCCTGATGATTTATGTAAGCCACTGTGGTGGCGTTGTCCGAATGTACTTGTACAGGACAATTCTGAATTAAATGCTGGGCTAGGTTCAAGGCATTGAAGACCGCCCGCAACTCCAGAATATTGATCGAGAGGAGGGACTCCTCCTTGGTCCACTGCCCCTGAAGGGAGTGTTGCTCCAGCACAGCGCCCCAACCTCTTAGACTGGCATCTGTCGTCAACAGGACCCAGTCGGATATCCAGAACGGACGGCCCCTGCACAGTTGTTGGTCCCGGAGCCACCAGAGCAGCGACAGACGGACCTCCGGAGTCAATGAGATCATTCAAGACCTGATCCGGTGAGGCAGGTCGTCCCATTTGGCTAGAATCAGCCTCTGGAGAGGGCGAGAGTGAAATTGAGCGTACTCCACCATGTCGAATGCTGACACCATGAGGCCCAGCACCTGCATCGCCGAATGTATCGACACTTGCGGACGAGATAGGAAGCAAAAATCCTGTCCTGAGGTTTCAGGACTTTCTCCTGAGACAGGAACAACCGTTGGTTGTGAGTGTCCAATAGTGCTCCCAGATGCACCATGCTCTGAGCAGGGATCAGGGATGACTTCTTCCAGTTGATGAGCCACCCGTGGGCTTGCAGAAACCGGACCGTCACATCTAGATGACTCAGGAGAAGTTCTGGGGAATTTGCCAGGATTAACAAGTCGTCCAAATACGGCAGTATCCTGACCCCTTGACGGCGGAGTACCACCGTCATCACCGCCATGACTTTTGTAAAGATTCGCGGAGCCGTTGTTAAACCAAGAGGTAACGCCCGAAACTGGTAATGGCAGTTGGTAATCGCAAATCTCAGGTATTGCTGATGAGACACTGCTATAGGAATATGCAGGTAAGCATCCTGTGTATCCAGGGAGACCATGAAGTCCCCAGGTTCCAAGGCCAGAACTATAGAGCGAAGGGTTTCCATCCGGAACTTGGAAACCTTCACAAACCTGTTCAATGCCTTGAGGTTGAGAATGGGCCAGGAGGACCCATTCGGTTTCGGGACTAGAAACAGCGGAGAATAGTACCCCCGGCTGTTATGAACCACAGGTAGTGGTTCATTCCTATTCTATGTTTATAGTTGTCTTGCAGGCCAGGCTTTCCCGTTGCTCTGGTTTTAGAAGACTCTTGTTTGCTGCCGGTGGTGAGTCTGTGTGATTGCAGCTTGTTCCCATGTGTTCAGCCTCACCTGTCTGTTGATTGCACCTCTCAGTTGTGCAGCAGGGCAGCTGCATGACATAATTAATTAAGACTCTGTTATATTCTGGCTCAGTGCAATTCACAGACGCTGGTGATATTTCCAGAGTTCTTGAGTTCTGAGCTAGTCCCTGCCAGTTCCTGAGCTCCTGTCTAGCAGTGTCTGTCTAGCTGCTTCGAGTGTTGGTTCCAGTGTCGGTTCCAGTGTCGGTTCCAGTGTCTGATCCAGTGTCTTGCCGTGAAGCGTTCCTGTCCAGAAGTCCTGTGGCTTTGTCTGTGCCTGGTCGAGTATCTGGCTTCTTGGTGTCCACCGGTCTGTCGTTTGGGATTCTGCCTGTCCTCCGGTTCTGAGAGTCTGTGTCGGCTACATTGGGGGTTCCTGTCCGTTTGCCAGTATTGGTACCGGTTCCGTGAGTAGCGGCTTTTCCGCGTCCGTCGACCTAGGCCGCAGTATTCTTTGGTTATATTTTGTTACTGGTGTTTTGCAGAGGGTTCTGCTTATGCTGTCACCGCCGGTACACAACAGTATTGTGTCGGCGAGTGGACAGCATTTCCTTTGTTGTTCTTTTCCTTTGGCGGCGTGCCGCACATATATTTAGTTTTAGGGTTGTTAGTAGCCCCTAGCCTTCTGTTTGCTTTAGTTAGAGGTCCCCTTGTTATTATCCTGTCTCGGTTCACGCCTTGTCTCACTCTAAGACCTGGGGGCATCGGAGTTGGGCAGACCTAATCCGCCCTTCAAACGCGGCTGCCGTGGGCCCAAGAAACCATAGTCACTCAGGCGTGAACTGACCACACGGGTGAAACAATGGAGGTAGGGTGCTAGGGGCAATTTCCACACCACACCTTATTTCAGCGTCACGTTCTGGTGCTCTGGACTCACTACGCAACATCTCCCTTGTTCTGAGCACCAGGAACCTAACATTATCACCAGCCAGTTCCTGAGCTCCTGTCTAGCAGTGTCTGTCTAGCTGCTTCGAGTGTTGGTTCCAGTGTCGGTTCCAGTGTCGGTTCCAGTGTCTGATCCAGTGTCTTGCCGCAGCTTGTTTCTGTTAGACCAGTATGTCAGGTTTTTTTTTTGTATCCCTTGTTTTGGAAAGTCTGAATTTTGGGGTCCTTTGACCCCTCCTCAAGGGGGGGGTACTGTTATGAGCCACGGCTGTGGCTCATTCCTGTTTTGCATTTTGGATATGTATTTTATGTTATACTTCTGTTTATGTTCCCCGTGGGTGTCATGGGGTGTTCGGAGCTCACCCTTAAGGAGAGGGTACTGTTATGAACCACAGGTAGTGGTTCATTCCTATTCTATGTTTATAGTTGTCTTGCAGGCCAGGATTTCCCGTTGCTCTGGTTTTAGAAGACTCTTGTTGCTGCCGGTGGTGAGTCTGTGTGATTGCAGCTTGTTCCCATGTGTTCAGCCTCACCTGTCTGTTGATTGCACCTCTCAGTTGTGCAGCAGGGCAGCTGCACGACATAATTAATTAAGACTCTGGTACATTCTGGCTCAGTGCAATTCACAGACGCTGGTGATATTTCCAGAGTTCCAGAGTTCTTGAGTTCTGAGCTAGTCCCTGCCAGTTCCTGAGCTCCTGTCTAGCAGTGTCTGTCTAGCTGCTTCGAATGACCTTGGTCAGACCTCAAGAACTTTGTAAAAATAAGAAGAAGAAGAAAAAGAAATAATTATTGACTCTTGCCTTGATATAAAAAAAAAAGGATTTTTTTTTTCCTTGTCTTGTGTCCAGTGGCCACCGTCAAGGGGGGGGGCACCGTTACAAGCTGTTGCCACAGCTTGTTTCTGTTAGACCAGTGTGTCAGGGTTTTTTTTTTTTATCCCTTGTTTTGGAAAGTCTGAATTTTGGGGTCCTTTGACCCCTCCTCAAGGGGGGGGGGGGGTACTGTTATGAGCCACGGCTGTGGCTCATTCCTGTTTTGCATTTTGGTTATGTATTTTATGTTATACTTCTGTTTATGTTCCCCGTGGGTGTCATGGGGTGTTCGGAGCTCACCCTTAAGGAGAGGGTACTGTTATGAACCACAGGTAGTGGTTCATTCCTATTCTATGTTTATAGTTGCCTTGCAGGCCAGGATTTCCCGTTGTTCTGGTTTTAGAAGACTCTTGTTTGCTGCCGGTGGTGAGTATGTGTGATTGCAGCTTGTTCCCATGTGTTCAGCCTCACCTGTCTGTTGATTGCACCTCTCAGTTGTGCAGCAGGGCAACTGCACGACATAATTAATTAAGACTCTGTTATATTCTGGCTCAGTGCAATTCACAGTCGCTGGTAATATTTCCAGAGTTCCAGAGTTCTTGAGTTCTGAGCTAGTCCCTGCCAGTTCCTGAGCTCCTGTCTAGCAGTGTCTGTCTAGCTGCTTCGAGTGTCGGTTCCAGTGTTGGTTCCAGTGTCTGATCCAGTGTCCTGCCGTGAAGCGCTCCTGTCCAGAAGTCCTGTGGCTTTGTCTGTGCCTGGTCGAGTATCTGGCTTCTTGGTGTCCACCGGTCTGTCGTTTGGGATTCTGCCTGTCCTCCGGTTCTGAGAGTCTGTGTCGGCTACATTGGGGGTTCCTGTCCGTTTGCCAGTATTGGTACCGGTTCCGTGAGTAGCGGCTTTGCCGCGTCCGTCGACCTAGGTCGCAGTATTCTTTGGTTATATTTTGTTACTGGTGTTTTGCAGAGGGTTCTGCTTATACTGTCACCGCCGGTACACAACAGTATTGTGTCGGCGAGTGGACAGCATTTCCTTTGTTGTTCTTTCCTTTGGCGGCGTGCCGCACATATATTTAGTTTTAGGGTTGTTAGTAGCCCCTAGCCTTCTGTTTGCTTTAGTTAGAGGTCCCCTTGTTATTATCCTGTCTCGGTTCACGCCTTGTCTCACTCTAAGACCTGGGGGCATCGGAGTTGGGCAGACCTAATCCGCCCTTCAAACGCGGCTGCCGTGGGCCCAAGAAACCATAGTCACTCAGGCGTGAACTGACCACACGGGTGAAACAATGGAGGTAGGGTGCTAGGGGCTATTTCCACACCACACCTTATTTCAGCGTCACGTTCTGGTGCTCTGGACTCACTAAGCAACATCTCCCTTGTTCTGAGCACCAGGAACCTAACACCGGCCCCTCTGCGCAAGAGGCACCTGTACTATGACTCCTGTATCCAGGAGGGTCTGTACCACCGAATGTAGAGTATTTGCTTTTGTCTTGTCCAACGGGACCTCTGTCTGGCAAACTCGATGAGGGGGTCGGTTTTTGAAGGCTATGGCGTAACCTCGAGTGACGACTTCCCGTACCCAGGCATCTGAAGTGGTCTTCAACCATTCCTGGGTATACCCTAAAGGCCGGCCCCCCACCCTGGGATCCCCCAGAGGGAGGCCCGCCCCGTCATGTGGCAGGCTTATCTGTCTTGGAAGCTGGCTGACGGGCCGCCCAGGCTCTTTTGGGCTTAGGCTTACCAGGTTTGGAAGTGCGGGCCTGTTTGTTGTACGCCTGACCTTTTGCTTTACCTGAAGGACGAAAGGGGCGAAAGGAAGTACCTTTAGCCTTCGACACAGAAGGAGCAGTACTTGGCAGACAGGCAGTTTTGGCAGTAGCCAAGTCAGCCACAATCTTATTTAAATCCTCCCCAAACAGAATATCTCCCTTAAAAGGGAGTACCTCCAGGGTTTTTCTAGAGTCCAGATCCACAGACCAGGATCTCAGCCACAATATCCGGCGAGCCAGGACTGACGTAGTAGAGGCCTTGGCTGCCAGGATACCGGCATCAGAAGCCGCCTCTTTAATATAACGAGAAGCTGTGACAATATAAGACAAGCATTGTCTAGCATGGTCAGAGGAGATTTCAGCATCTAACTCCAAGGCCCATGCTTCAACGGCCTCTGCAGCCCAAGTAGCTGCAATAGTGGGCCTTAGTGCAGCACCCGTGAGAGTGTAAATCGCTTTCAGACAGCCCTCCACACGTTTATCCGTAGGCTCTTTTAGAGACGTGACAGTGGTGACCGGTAGAGCTGAGGAAACCACCATCCTAGCCACACGTGAGTCCACTGGAGGAGGCGTTTCCCAATTCTTAGACAGCTCGGCGCGAGGGGATAGCGAGCCAGCATCTTCTTTTGAGGCACAAACTTCGTACCCGGGTTTTCCCAGGTTTCCTGACGTATATCAATTAGGTGGTCAGAGTGAGGTAAAACTTGTTTAATCACCTTCTGACGCTTGAACCTATCTGGTTTCTTAGGAGGAACGGATGGCTCGGGATCATCCGTAATCTGTAAAATCAACTTAATAGCCTCCAAAAGATCAGGAACATCCACATGTGAACCATCCTCCCCATCAGCCGTATCTGAGTCAGAACCTGTGGGGTCAGTGTAAGTGCCGTCTACATCCGACGAGGTGTCAGTGACAGCAGTGGATTGTGAGGAGACAAGCGCTCGCTTAGAGGACCCCTTGGACGTAGGCGAGCGACGTTCAGACTTTTTAGTAGTCAGGGACTGGTTCAACTTCTTTATTTGAGCAGATAAATCGTCCGCCCACGGCGGGTTAGCTGCAGGGACCACAAACTGTTGTACCGGCATTAGGGGTCCCATAGGGGGTGTTAGTTTATGAACTAGCGTATGCAGAAGCGTGGAAAAAGCGGCCCACGGCGGGTCATTATTTGCCCCCGTTGCCACTGTCCCACTGGGGGGCAAGGAGCCCCCAGAACCAGAGCCCAAAGCTGCTATATTCTCCTCATAGGTATCTGCGGCTTCAGCAACACCGGCAGTGTGTTCAGCCCCAGAACCGTTACCCTCAGAAGCAGACATGATATAACTTGCAGTATCAGGTAACACAGTACAATTTGGCAGCAGCACAATACCTCCAGCCCAAACCACTGTGCAGTGTAGTCAGCACCAGCAGAGATAAATGAGAGATATGGTGACTAAATCACAGAGAAAAATACGTAATACAGTATATCTTTGTGAAAATCCTATATTAGATAAAACCTGACGCACCAAGCCCCCTCAGGTTATAGAATATAGGGATAGCAAGTTGAGTGAAAGACAGGAAATGGACACCACTCAGCTATCAAATGCACACACAAATAGTCACAGTTTGTACAATACAGAGGTTATTACTAACAATAATACTGCACTGGACTAGCTTACACAGCTATATAACAATAGATATAACAGTACACAGTAAGAACTGGATGTATATCACAGGGTAATTGTTGAATGCCCAAGCAGTCCCAGGAACAGTGAGCTGAGGGATAATGGAGCCGCAGACACTGCCAGGGAGTGAGGGAGAGACAGATATGCAGCTCCAGGGCGGGAACATTTGCAGAAAATGGAGCCCTGGGGCTGGGGGAGGGGCTTCAGGTCCAAGCTCTATCCCCCTGCTGGCAAAACCACTGGGTACTGCGGACTCTAATAAAACGGTTTATAGAGAAAACCTGACCTGTCCCATGCCCTGGTGATCTAGTGGGATCGCCTGTACTGCCACAGTGTCCACCGCCAGCGCGTGCGGCCCGCCTCCCACTGACCGCGCTGGATCGCGATAAAGACCGGGTCCCGCAAGCGGGACCCACTTACCACCTCCCGAAGTGCGGCCACGCGATCCCGGAGAGCCCCCTTTGTGTGTGCCTGACAAGAAGAAAACCGGAGCCTCCTGCTGTAGTTACCCGGTAACCAGGGCTCGGGAGTGTACAGCGCCGCTGGGGAGAGCCGGAGCTGCAGCCGTGAATGTCCACTGACATATAACACTGCTGCTGCCCTTGAAGTCTTCACTTTTTTCCTCAGAAAAAAAGCTCTTCTTAGGGCTGCCTGTTAAGTGCCTGCTACTGCAGCACCAACTACAAAACTGAGATCCTGTGCAGGGAGGCGGTGTGATATAGGAGGCGGCGCTATGCATTCTGGGAACAGTCAATGCTTTGAGCCTGTTGGTGCCTCGGATCAAGATCCTACTCTACACCCCATTGTCCATTCCTTGTGGAGCCCAGTGTACCCCGCAGCAGAAAAAAATAATAGTCTGCCGTAAGTGACCTACACACTGTATCACACTTAAAGGGGGTAATTCAGACCTGATCGCTGTTGTGCGTTTTCGTATAGCGGGCGATCAGGTCTGAACTGTGCGTGCGTATGCACCGCAATGCGCAGGCGCGATGGACCACAGCAATGGGGATTGCCGGTCAGCGATGGAATGGTGCGAAAGATCCGATCGCACGGGCGTGTGTAAGGAGATTAACAGGAAGAGGGCGGCAAGTGACCGTTTTTAAGGAATGTTTGAAAAAACGCAGGTGTGTCCAAGCGTTGGAAGGGAGGGTGTCTAACGTCAAATCCTGTCCCGTACAGGCTGAAGTGATCGCAGCGGCTGAGTAAGTCCTGGGCTGTGAAGACACTGCACAAAATCAGTTTGTACAGCTCTGCTACACATGCGATCGCACACTTGCACAGCGAAAATATCCTCCCCCTGTAGGTGGCGACTATCTGATCGCAGGGCTGCAAAATTCGCATCCTAGCGATCAGGTCTGAATTACCCGCAAAATACTGGACACAGGTTTCTCCTCAGATTTCATTATTATGATGTTGTAGTGAAACAAAACACAACACGGGAAGCGGTCACCATACCACTAGTCGGGATCCCGGACGTTACAATGCCGACAGCAGAATCCCGACTAGTGGGGAAATACCGACGCTGTAATTCCTGCTCCACAGGCTCTCCACCCTCTATGGGTGTCCACGACACCCATAGAGGGAGAATAAATCCTGTGGTGAGTGCAGCGAGCCATCGTGCCTACAGCGTGGCGAGCGCAGTGAGTCCGCTAGCGCTCGCCCCGCTGCCGGCATACTCGTGGCCGGGATCACGCTGTCGGTATACTGAGAGCCAGGTTCCCGGCTGCCAGTTTTAGGTACTCATCCCCACAACACAAGGATGCCAGTGCATGTTGGGATGGGTTGATGAGACCACTACAGGTCCGCATTCTGGGCCTGACTCCTGTTTGTTTGTTTGTAAGTAAAGCAAAAAGGAGAGAGAATTGACTGCATAGGAAAGGAAAGAGTTAAACATCTGGTGAGGGGACCTAGCTGTGAGGAAAGTACAGCCTTTTTTGAAGGGGAGGGTTTGATATATATATAGGGAAGGTGAGGCCATTTTAGCTCTCTCTTGTGGTGATTTGCCTGGTTGGTGAGTGCTGCAGTGCAGACATTGTTTTGCCACATAAACCGTGCAAGTTTATTACAGCGTGTACCCCTCTGTCTGTTATATCTTCCCCTCTGCCTTTTAATCATCCCTGCTAGATATGTCCGCCCGCCCTCAGCGTTCTGCCTGGCTTCCGGCTCGGTACCGCGGTTCTGGCGGTCGAGCTGGGCCGGGTGATGAGGTGGGTGGCCTGGGGGACGGGGCTCCGTCCCCCGAGGCCTCCACGAACGCGGGCACGGGCGTAATGCGGCGGACGAGGTCGGCCTCGCCGCTGGGGGCCGGGCCGGCTGTGCCAGCCAGGCGCGGGCGGCGTGGGGGGCTGGAGGTTCTTGCAGGCCGCCCGGAGGTTGACGGGCATCGGCCCTCGTCTCCGGGAACGGCAGAGTCCGCGGCGGCGTTGGGCGCCCGCGGGCGCGCGCATGCGCGCCACGGAGGGCGCTCGGCGGTTAGGGCAGGCCCGGCCCCTATCGCTCCCCCCTTGCCGCGGCCGAGTGAAAGTGCCGGGCGGGGGGAGAGGGCGGGACGGGGATCGGGTGGTCGCCACGCGGGGCCTGTCTCGGAGCCTCGCGCGGCGGCTTTGTACGAAGCGCCGGCAGGGGGCTCAATGGCGGTATGGGGGCGCGCGCACGGTATGCGCGTGAACCCACCGCGGGCCGTACAGTGCGCGGGGGAACGCGCGCAGCTGCGCCGCGGTTTTCCCTGTCTCCCCATACCACTCCACCGGAGCCGGGATACAGCGGCTTCCGGGGAAGGAGGGGGGACAGGAAATGGCTTCGCATTGCAGCGGGTCCTCCCCAGGATCGGGGAATATTTCTGATTCGCTCGGGGAGGAGGCGTTTTCAGAGGGGGAGAGTGAGTGGTCCGGCAGGGGGGCCCCCGCTTTCCCGCCGGGGCGGAGGGCGTCGGTCCCCGGGTCACGTCTGACGGACGGCGGGCGCGGGATCGCACCCAGGCGCGGGCCGGGGTTTCTTCGGGGGCCATTGCCGAGGGTCACAACAGGCGGGATCCTCCCGGGGCACTGGCGTCGGCTCTGGCCACAGTGGTGGAAGCGTTGGGGCCGCTAGCCGCAGCAGCCTCCCTGAGGGCGGCGGGGAATTCCGGCCAGTCTGCGGGGGCAGGCGGGTCTGGCAGGCGGAGGGCCTCAGCGGCGCAGCGGGTGGCACGAGCCTGCCGAGAGCTTGGGGCGGCCGCTGCGGAGCTGGAGCTAGGTCCGGAGCAGGATGGGCAAGGGCGCGCGGCCACAGCGCCCCCCCACACGTGGGGCCCGGCGTGCGCCGCAAGGGCGGGCCGGGTCCTCCTCTGCTTTGTCTTTTACAGGGGACCACGAGGAAGTAGAGGTGGCAGACTCCATGGAGGACGACGTATGGGCTGAAGCGGATGAGGATTCCAGGTCGGAGCGGTCGACGGCATCCGGTGAGTTGGTGCAGTCGGTATCGGTTTCTCCCACGAGCTCGAGTTCGCGCAGCTCTTCTTCTTCCTCCTCTTCATCTTCTCTGTCGTCGCAGGCGTCCGAAGTAAGTAGCACTACTAGGGCGAAGAAGAGGGCGGCGAAATTTGCCAAGCGGGCAGCAAAGCAGCAGAAGAGGCGTAAGCGGCGCAAGCGGGTTAGTGAGGAAGATCGTAGGGCCAAGAAGCGCCGCGATCTGCCCGGGGTCGTGCGCTGCGAATACACCGCAGTAATGCGGGGGCTGCGGGACAGCTGCCGCAAGAAGATTCGTAGGGGTGACTTCGTGGACGTGTTCATATTGACAAAGGCCATGAAGAAGGATTATAAGGCGGCGGACGCGAAGAAGGGCATGGGGGCTGAGGCTTTCCGGTCCTTCGATAATTGGCTGGCCGGTTTCTGGGTATTTGCGGCGTGCTACTTGGAGGATAGGCCGGAAGAGCACATGAATGTAATCCGGTATCTGCATCTTGTACACGACATGCAGCGCACATCCTCGGGCGCGGAATGGCGTCGGTATGATCAGGAGTTTCGGGAGAAGCAGGACGGCTTGCGGGTCATGGACTTCGGATTCAAGGATGTGGAGGTCTGGCTCAAAGTAACCCGGGCCTCGCAGCAGGAGGAGGAACCCCAGAAACAGGGTGCGGGCGGGCGACGCGCAGGGTCATCAGCCCAGGGGTCCGGCGCGGACGGCGGATTTGCCAAGACAGGTGGATCGTTCGTTCGTGCAGGAGGGCGTTCCGCCACGAGAGGAAAGTGTTTCGCGTTTAACAGCGGAACATGTTCCTTTGGCAAGCAGTGTCGTTTTCGACACTCCTGCCAGCAGTGTGGCGGAGCCCACCCAGCCTCCTCCTGTTTCAAAGGCGGTAGACAGGGGGCGCGGGGTAAGCAAGCGTACCCCAGGCAGGCCGCGAGCGAAACCGCTCTGCAGAGCTCCAACACCAATTAATTTGGGGACTATGGGCCGGTGGTTGGACTTGTATCCGAATAGAGAGGATGCAAATTTTTTGTTTGACGGTTTTAAGTTTGGCTTTCGCTTGCCTGTTGCGAGTGAGGTGTCCGTGCGTGCACAGAGGAACCTCCAATCTGCCCGAGCCTTGCCGGGAGTGCTACGGGAGAAAGTGGATAGGGAGGTCAGGTTGGGCAGGATGGAGGGACCGTTTATGTCACCCCCGGTGGATGATTTGGTCATCTCTCCGGTCGGGGTGGTTCCTAAGAAGACTCCAGGCGCTTTCCGGCTCATTCAGCATCTTTCTTACCCGTTAGGGGCGTCGGTCAATGACGCAATACCGCCGGCTCATTGCTCGGTGGTGTATCAGTCATTCGACGAGGCGCTAGAGATGGTCCGCAGCTACGGGACCGGGGCCCTCATGGCTAAGATTGATGTTTAGTCAGCTTTTAGGTTATTGCCATTGCATCCGGACTCATTCCGTTTTATGGGTTTCCGGATTGGGGCGGAGTATTTCATCGACAAATGTTTGCCGATGGGATGTTCCGTTTCATGCTCATTTTTCGAGCGTTTTAGCACGTTTCTTCATTGGTGCGTGGAGTCTTCGTCATGGGGTCACGGGCTTGCCCATTACCTCGATGACTTTCTGTGTGTGGGTCCGGCTAATACTACACGGTGCGGCGACTTGCTTTTCAGCATACGAGCTCTCTTTTACCACTTCGGTGTTCCCGTGGCCGTGGACAAAACTGAGGGTCCGGCCTCTTGCTTGTCATTTTTGGGGATTGAAATTGACACGGTGGCGGGAGAGTGTCGGCTGCCCCGGGACAAGGTTTCGAAGCTCCGCGACACCATTTGCCGGTTCGAAGTGTCGCGTAAAGTCACGCTGCGGCAGGCGCAGTCCTTGCTGGGCATGTTGAACTTTGCTTGTCGGGTAATACCGATGGGCAGGGTTTTCTGCCGGAAGCTGGAAAGGGCGACGGCGGGGTGTGCCAGGCCACATCATTTTGTGCATTTGTCCTCCGAAATTAAAAGGGATTTGGCCATATGGGCCTCGTTCCTGGAGGATTTCAACGGGGTGTGCATATGGCAAGCGCCAGCGGTGGACAGCGAGCGGTTGCAGCTGTTAACCGGCGCAGCGGGTGCCTCTGGATTCGGTTGCTTTCTGGAGGGATCCTGGTGCGCGGCATCCTGGCCGGCAAAATGGCATAGCGAAGGTCTAACAAAAGATCTGGTGCTTCTGGAGCTTTTTCCCATTATGGTAGCGTTGGAGGTCTGGGGCGATCGGCTGGCTAATCGCAGCATATTGTTTAGATGCGATAATCTGGGCGTGGTGCATGCGATTAATAACCAGAGGGCAAAGTCGTTGGTGGTTCTGCGGGTGCTAGGGCAATTGCTTTTGACATGCTTGCGTAGGAACCTGTGGTTCCGCGCGCAACATGTGCCCGGTTTGGAGAATGGAATTGCCGACGCTTTGTCGCGAGGACAGTGGGAGAGGTTTTGGTTGTTGGCACCTGAGGCCGACGAGCAAGGTTTTCATTGTCCCGGTTATGTTTGGCAGGTGATCGGGCCGGACTGGAGGGTCTAGCGTTGCAGTCAGTCGCGCCAGCCACGCTCAAGGCTTACGGACAAGCTTGGAGCGAATGGGAGGAGTTTGTGCAAGGTCGTCAGCAACAAGGTAAGAGCAGGCATCGGCTGATGCTTTCTTTTATTTGGCAGCTGTATGTTTCGGGTAGGTCCCGAGCGGTGGTATCCCGGTACTTGGCTGGGGTCTCGTTTTTCTGCAAGCTGCGGGGCGTCCCCGATGTGACAAAAAGCGATGTTCTGCGGAAGGCAATGAAAGGGTGGGCGCGAGTAGCGCCGACGCCACCGGATAGGAGGCGGCCCATCGATGCGGCTTTGTTGCCGGCCATCATCGCGGCGGTGGGGCGAGTCGCATCGTCCAGCTTTGAGACGCTTTTGTTCAGTTTGGCGTTCTCGATGGCTTACCACGGGGCCTTTAGGGTTTCGGAGTTGGTAGCGCCTTCCAAGAGAGCAGATTCGCGCATGCTGGTCGGAGACGTGGTAGTGGGTGAGAGGTCCTTGCTGTGCAGATTGCGGCGCACTAAGACGGACCAAGTGGGGAGAGGGCGCTGGGTCACTTTGGTTCCGGCGCAGGAGGAGAGCGTTTGCCCGGTAGGCCTGGCGGTGCAATATGTGGCGGTGCGACCCGTTAGGAGGGGGTCATGGCTATTGCATTATGACGGGCTGCCGGTGACGAAATAGCAGTTTTGTTGGATGCTGAGTCGTTGTTTGGCGAGCTTGGGCCTCCCACCTGCTGCGTTCGGTACACATTCCTTTCGAATAGGCGCTGCGTCGTCGGCTGCGGCGGCGGGTTTGTCCAGAACTGAAATCCAGGCGGTGGGGCGATGGAAGTCGTCAAGTTACAGACGATATATTCGCCCCGTTGCATGAGAGGTCGGATTGCGCGTGGTGCTGTGTTTATTTGCGTTGTATTATGTTGTTACAGTTCTGTAAGTTATGGTATTGTGCGTCTGTTTGTGTTCCCCTTTTTTATCCTACTCAGGGATTAGCCACTCGTCGTTGCTGGCATGAGTCGGCAGCGGGGGTCTGGAGTTATTTTGCGATTTTTTGCCTGACTTGACGGACTGAATTCTAATCTACAATTCGGCTAATCTGTTCTAATCAGAGTCCCTCAGCAGGTCTTTACGCTTTCACCTCCAGCTGAGTTATTACATGTGTTTCCCATTTTATACCTCCCCCCCCCCCCTTTTTAATTTCGTTTGATTTTATTTTGAACTTCCCCTTTGTGTGTCTTTGTTCGCTTCAAAATTGGCTGGAAGCATGGTGCAGATCGGCTAGGCCGTGACTGCTGCAATAGCGAGATCTAAAGTTTTTTCTTTTTGGCAGATCCTTCAGGTGAAAGCAATTAATGAGGCTTTTTAGTAATCAATTTTACCCCTCTTTTCCCCTTCAGGTTGGTTTGAAGACAATTTGGCTATTTGGGTGGTCGGCCACTCTTATGTATACTGGGCAGCCAAGTTTGTGGCCTCGGAGGGGGCTCAGGCGTTGCCTGGAGCACAGCGTGTTAGATGGCTTGGCTGGCGAGGGATGATGTGGAGCGAGCTGAAGAGTAGGTTAGTGAGTCAGGCCAGCAAGCATGGAGTCCCTAGGGTCTTGGTTGTCCATCTAGGTGGCAACGACCTGGGGAAGAGGACATCCTTGGATCTGCGGTGGGCCATGATACAAGATCTGGCAAGTGTGGCCGCGGCATGGGCCAATTGTGTGTTGGTTTTTTCATTGATGGTGCCAAGGTTGAGTTGGAGGGGTGTGGCGGATGGTCGCCAGATTGATGAGGCCCGGAAAAAGGTGAACGGGGCAGTGGCGAAGTGGGTGCTGTCCCACGGGGGGAAGGTAGTTCGCCACCCGAGGATTCGGTTCAGAGACAGTCACCTTTTTTGGCCTGATGGGGTCCATCTATCCAATGAGGGGATGATGTTTTTCCTGGAGGATCTGGGTTTCGTTTTGCAGGAGTTAGGGTAGGTTATGGTGGCGGTGCGAAGACTTTGGGGATGAGTCTTTCGCTGTTGGCGGAAAAGAACGGCAGTTTTGTATTTGTATGGTAAACTGTAGTGTTTTACAGTTTAGTGTGGTTTAGGTGCACTCACCTCCATCGACTTATTGGCCGCTTGACCACCCGTCCGGGAAGGCAGCGGCAGGGCACCCAGGAGCGGTGGGTAGTCACTGTGGGGGTTGAGTTGTCACCTATTACCGGTTTGTGATAGTTGTAGTAAAATTAGGATAGTTTCGAATGTTTAGTAATTTAAGGTTAATTTAGGTTAATAGAGCCGTTCTTTTTGCTGCCACCATATGCCGGCTGGATCGGCATCTTAATAAAATTTTCTATTACAGGTTTGCTATTGGTTAGGGACAAATAAATAGCTAGCAATTTTTCTGCCAAAATTCAAGTCTCCGTGTCTTTATTTCTGGTTTTGAAGGTAATGAATGCTTTACTTTAAAAGAAAGGGGTCCACCAAATATCACTAGGATGTTTAGAGAAAGTAACTTTGTGTTTGGAACATACCATGTTGCCATGCAAGGGGACCCCTCCTGCGTTCCTTCCTCAGCTGACAAGAGGACTGCGATAACATCAGAAGTACATCTTCCAGATCAGCATATGACTACAAACCACTTCTCCCCCTCACACAGACAGCTCAGTGCTCAGTAGCTTAGTTAAGCGGGTGTAGTATGTTATGCCGGCGGTCGGGCTGCTGGCGGCCAGCATACTGGCACCGGAATCCCGACCGCAGGCATACCGACAGCTGGGCGAGTGCAAATGAGCCCCTTGCGGGCTCGCTGCGCACGCCACACGCGCCATGCTATCTATTCTCCCTCCAGGGGGGTCGTGGACCCCAAGAGGGAGAAAAGGTGTAGGTATGCCGGCGCCGGGATCCCAACAGCCGGCAAACTGAAGACCACCCAGTTAAGCAGCCCCATACACATGGGGGAGATGTGGGGGAGATGTGTGCTGAGCGATCTAGCACAGACCACTCAGCACACATCTCGTCCCCGCTCAACACACAGCGCGATGTGTGCTGAGTAAGGGGGCCAGCGGTGAAATGAGCGATCACTAGATTTGGCATGCATGCATGCCAAATCTAGAGTCAGTGACAGCAACGCACGGGGCTGCACATCGCTATGGGGCATACACACGGAAAGATCCATGCTTACTTTTTAAGCAATCGAGTCAGATTGCATAGAAGTTAAGCACAGATCTCTCCGTATGTACCCCCCTTTAGGTTAGAAAGAGGTCCCTTAAGCTGAAAAATGTAATCAGTATAATGTAGGAGATGTATATTATACCTCAATAAGGGATGAGGCATTTACACAGCCACTATGGGGTCTATTCAATTGCAGTCGGAATTGCCTTCAAGTCGGAAAGACGGCAGTTTCCAACTTTTTTAGGTTGAATCAGGAATCGACCTATTCAACCGAGTTGTCGTGTTTCCATCTTGTTGGAAACTCCAACTTGTTGAAAAACATGTGGATCGGCGGATTAGCCGGGGATCCACGTATTTTGTCAGGTTTGCGGGCATTTCCGACAGGTTTTTGGCCCATTTTCGACAATGCTGATTCGACTTAAAAAAAAAGTCGGATCAGCATTGTTCGGAAACGGGCAAAACATGTTGGAAATGGCCGCAAATTGAATACTGAACTCTCCGATCCTCTCCGTTGGAGAGGATCCGACAGACATTGAATAGACCCTTATATGGGGAAGTGAAAGTGATGCTGGAGCCAGGACTGACACTGCCGTGAGGTAAGGCTGCTCTAATTCATTAAGCAGTGAAAGGAGTGGAGAAGTGAGCCAGTGGAGAAGTTACCCATGGCAACCAATCAGTGTTGAGGTAACATTATAAAGTGCATTCTATATGTAGCAGCTGAATGGTTGCCAATGGGCAACTTCTCTACTGGCTCACTTCTCCACACTCTACAAGATGCATGGTAGTGCAGTGACCTGAGCACAGTTTGGAACTTGAAGTAATCAGCAGGGAGACCAGGAGTTACATTTAATTAGCGGTGGGTTTGAAATCCCAGATGTTTTGTGGTGGTTTTCTGGAGTCATTAGCTATGCGTAGACGCAGGAAAATATTTACAGCTGCATTGTGCAATAGTTTAAGCGCCCAACATACACTTGCCTACTCTCCTGGAACGTCCGGGAGGCTTCCAAATCTGGTGCTCCCGGCCTCTCAGAAGAGCATTAAAGTCTCCCGGAGCTGCACCACATCTGCCTAGAACCGCCCACTTCCAGAGTAAAGTGGGTGGTTCAGGAGGCCGATGGTGCTATTTGTGCTGAATCGAGGCCACATCCCCCACTTTACAATGGCAGTAATCTTGGCATTGTGTAGTAAGGGTAGGTCCATGATGACGTGTTCATGCCATCACAACTCCCGCGCTGCCCACCTATGCCACACCACGCTCGCAGCACTCCGTGTGCTGACCTTGTTGCTCCCTCCAGGAGGAGGCAGCCAGAAAGCCGGTAAGAACTGTATGTTCCAACATCCTACTCTCTTGGTAGGAGATCCAGGGACAGACCTATACCAATTGCAGGGGAAATGTTTTTGGGATGTAGTCGGGATCCCAGCGCTTGAAATCCAGACGCCGAAATCCCAACCGCCAGAATGCCGGCAGCAGCGCCACAGCTATTCCCTCTCCTGGGTGTCTGCGGCATCCTTGGAGAGAGAATAGAACCTGTGGCGAGCGCAGCAAGCCCGCAAGGGGGTTCGTTGCGCTCACCCCCCTGTCGGCATTCTGGTGGTTGGGACTCCGACGTCGGTATTTTGACCGCCGGGATCCCGTACCCAAAGCATGCTTTCAATACTGAGCATAACCAAAGCACTGACAATCTCTAGCAAAAACACATAAATGTCATGAGTAGTGTGAGACTGAGGAAATATACCAGCAACGTGAGAGTCACTAGACTGCTGTTCTACGTAGTAATATTAGACCTGATTGCAGCAGCAAAATTGTTCTCTAATAGGCCAAACCAAGGGTGTCATTCCGAGTTGATCGTAGCTGTGCTAAATTTAGCACAGCTACGATCATCTTCCCTGACATGCGGGGGGACTCCAAGCACAGGGCTAGTCCGCCCCGCATGTCGCCGCTGCCGCTGGCCGCAGTGGCTGCGTGAGATGTCACGCAGCTGCCGCAGCCCGCCCCCCCAAAGGTCCGGCCATGCCTGCGTTGGCTGGGCCGCTTCCCCTAAACGGCGGCTTAATGCCGCCGTCCAGCGTCCTCCCGCCCAGCGACCGCCTCTGTCTTAGAGGTGATCGCTAGGCAACGATGACTGCCATGCGCCGGCGCACTGCGGCACAAACGGCAGCGAGCGATCGGGTCGGAATGACCCCCCATGTGCAGAGAGAGTTAGATTTGGGTGGGGTGTGTTTAAACTGAAATCTAAATTGCAGTGTAAAAATAAAGCAGCCAGTATTTCTCTGACGTCCTAAGTGGATGCTGGGGACTCCGTCAGGACCATGGGAATAGCGGCTCCGCAGGAGACAGGGCACAAAAATAAAGCTTTAGGATCAGGTGGTGTGCACTGGCTCCTCCCCCTATGACCCTCCTCCAAGCCTCAGTTAGGTTTTTGTGCCCGTCCGAGCAGGGTGCAATCTAGGTGGCTCTCTTAAGGAGCTGCTTAGAAAAAGTTTTTAGGTTTTTTATGTTCAGTGAGTCCTGCTGGCAACAGGCTCACTGCATCGAGGGACTTAGGGGAGAGAAGTTCAACTCACCTGCGTGCAGGATGGATTGGCTTCTTAGGCTACTGGACACCATTAGCTCCAGAGGGAGTCGGAACACAGGTCTCACCCTGGGGTTCGTCCCGGAGCCGCGCCGCCGACCCCCCTTGCAGATGCTGAAGATTGAAGGTCCAGAAACCGGCGGCAGAAGGCTTTTCAGTCTTCATGAAGGTAGCGCACAGCACTGCAGCTGTGCGCCATTGTTGTCACACACTTCACACCATAGGTCACGGAGGGTGCAGGGCGCTGCTGGGGGCGCCCTGGGCAGCAATGTATAATACCTTTTATGGCTAAAAAATACATCACATATAGCCCTTGAGGCTATATGGATGTATTAAACCCATGCCAGATATCTCAAACTCCGGGAGAAAAGCCCGCTGGAATAGGGGGCGGGGCTTATTCTCCTCAGCACACAGCGCCATTTTCCTGCTCAGCTCCGCTGTGAGGAAGGCTCCCAGGACTCTCCCCTGCACTGCACTACAGAAACAGGGTAAAACAGAGAGGGGGGGCACTTTTTTTGGCGATATTTGATATATTTAAGCTGCTATAAGGATACAACACTTATATAAGGTTGTTCCCATATATATTATAGCGCTTGGGTGTGTGCTGGCAAACTCTCCCTCTGTCTCCCCAAAGGGCTAGTGGGGTCCTGTCTTCGATAAGAGCATTCCCTGTGTGTCTGCTGTGTGTCGGTACGTGTGTGTCGACATGTATGAGGACGATGTTGGTGTGGAGGCAGAGCAATTGCCGATAATGGTGATGTCACCCCCCAGGGAGTCGACACCGGAGTGGATGGCTTTGTTTATGGAATTACGTGATAATGTCAGCACATTACAAAAATCAGTTGACGACATGAGACGGGCGGAAAACCAGTTGGTACCTGCCCAGGCGTCTCAGACACCGTCAGGGGCTGTAAAACGCCCTTTACCTCAGTCGGTCGACACAGACCCAGACACGGACACTGAATCTAGTGTCGACGGTGAAGAAACAAACGTATTTTCAAGTAGGGCCACACGTTATATGATCACGGCAATGAAGGAGGCTTTGCATATCTCTGATACTGCAAGTACCACAAAAAGGGGTATTATGTGGGGGGTGAAAAAACTACCTGTAGTTTTTCCTGAATCAGAGGAATTGAATGATGTATGTGATGAAGCGTGGGTTAACCCAGATAGAAAAGTGCTAATTTCAAAAAAGTTATTGGCATTATACCCTTTCCCGCCAGAGGTTAGGGCGCGCTGGGAAACACCCCCTAGGGTGGATAAGGCGCTCACACGCTTATCAAAACAAGTGGCGTTACCGTCTCCTGATACGGCCGCCCTCAAGGATCCAGCTGATAGGAGGCTGGAAACTACCCTAAAAAGTATATACACACATACTGGTGTTATACTGCGACCAGCCATCGCCTCAGCCTGGATGTGCAGTGCTGGGGTGGTCTGGTCGGATTCCCTGACTGAAAATATTGATACCCTGGATAGGGACAGTATTTTATTGACTATAGAGCAATTAAAGGATGCTTTTCTTTATATGCGAGATGCTCAGAGGGATATTTGCACTCTGGCATCGAGAGTAAATGCGATGTCCATATCTGCCAGAAGAAGTTTATGGACGCGACAGTGGTCAGGTGATGCGGATTCTAAACGACATATGGAAGTATTGCCGTATAAAGGGGAGGAATTATTTGGCGTCGGTCTATCGGATCTGGTGGCCACGGCAACTGCCGGAAAATCCACCTTTTTACCTCAGACCCCCTCCCAACAGAAAAAGACACCGTCTTTTCAGCCGCAGTCCTTTCGGTCCTATAAGAACAAGCGGGCAAAAGGACAGTCATATCTGCCCCGGGGCAGAGGAAGGGGTAAGAGAGGACAGCAAGCTGCCCCTGCCCAGGAACAGAAGCCCTCCCAGGGTTCTGCAAAGCCCTCAGCATGACGCTGGGGCTTTACAAGCGGACTCAGGAGCAGTGGGGGGTCGACTCAAGAATTTCAGCGCACAGTGGGCTTGCTCACAGGTGGACCCCTGGATCCTGCAGGTAGTATCTCAGGGTTACAGGTTGGAATTCGAGAAGTCTCCCCCTCGCCGGTTCCTAAAGTCTGCTTTGCCAACGTCTCCCTCAGACAGGGCGACGGTATTGGAAGCCATTCACAAGCTGTTTTCTCAGCAGGTGATAGTCAAGGTACCCCTCCTACAACAAGGAAAAGGGTATTACTCCACGCTAATTGTGGTACCGAAGCCGGACGGCTCGGTAAGACCTATTCTAAATCTGAAATCTTTGAATCTGTACATACAGAAATTCAAATTCAAGATGGAGTCACTCAGAGCAGTGATAGCGAATCTGGAAGAAGGGGACTTTATGGTGTCCCTGGACATAAAGGATGCTTACCTGCATGTCCCAATTTGCCCTTCACATCAAGGGTACCTCAGGTTCGTGGTGCAAAACTGTCATTATCAGTTTCAGACGCTGCCGTTTGGATTGTCCACGGCACCTCGGGTCTTTACCAAGGTAATGGCCGAAATGATGATTCTTCTTCGAAGAAGAGGCGTATTAATTATCCCTTACTTGGACGATCTCCTGATAAGGGCAAGGTCCAGAGAACAGCTGGAGGACGGAGTAGCACTAACCCAATTAGTGCTGCAACAACACGGGTGGATTCTGAATTTTCCAAAATCTCAGTTGACACCGACAACACGTCTGCTGTTCCTGGGAATGATTCTGGACACGGTTCAGAAAAAGGTGTTTCTTCCGGAGGAGAAAGCCAAGGAGTTATCCAAACTTGTCAGGAACCTCCTAAAACCAGGAAAAGTGTCTGTGCATCAATGCACAAGAGTCCTGGGAAAGATGGTGGCTTCTTACGAAGCGATTCCATTCGGCAGATTCCACGCACGAACTTTTCAGTGGGATCTGTTGGACAAATGGTCCGGATCGCATCTGCAGATGCACCAGCGGATAACCTTATCACCACGGACAAGGGTGTCTCTTCTGTGGTGGTTGCAGAGTGCTCATCTGTTAGAGGGCCGCAGATTCGGCATACAGGACTGGGTCCTGGTGACCACGGATGCCAGTCTGAGAGGCTGGGGAGCGGTCACACAGGGAAGAAACTTCCAGGGAGTATGGTCAAGCCTGGAGATGTCTTTTCACATAAACATACTGGAGCTAAGAGCGATTTACAATGCTCTAAGTCTGGCAAAACCCCTGCTTCAGGGTCAGCCGGTGTTGATCCAGTCGGACAACATAACGGCAGTCGCCCACGTAAACAGACAGGGCGGCACAAGAAGCAGGACAGCAATGGCAGAAGCTGCAAGGATTCTTCGCTGGGCGGAAGATCATGTGATAGCACTGTCAGCAGTGTTCATTCCGGGAGTGGACAACTGGGAAGCAGAATTCCTCAGCAGACACGATCTACACCCGGGAGAGTGGGGACTTCATCCAGAAGTCTTCCACATGATTGTGAACCGTTGGGAAAAACCAAAGGTGGATATGATGGCGTCCCGCCTCAACAAAAAACTGGACAGGTATTGCGCCAGGTCAAGAGACCCTCAGGCAATAGCTGTGGACGCTCTGGTAACACCGTGGGTGTTCCAGTCAGTGTATGTGTTCCCTCCTCTGCCTCTCATACCAAAAGTACTGAGAATTATACGGCAAAAGGGAGTAAGAACGATACTCGTGGCTCCGGATTGGCCAAGAAGAACTTGGTACCCGGAACTTCAAGAGATGCTCACGGAGGATCCGTGGCCTCTACCTCTAAGACGGGACCTGCTTCAGCAGGGACCGTGTCTATTCCAAGACTTACCGCGGTTGCGTTTGACGGCGTGGCGGTTGAACGCCGAATTCTAAGGGAAAAAGGCATTCCGGAAGAGGTCATTCCTACACTGGTAAAAGCCAGGAAGGAGGTGACGGCACAACATTATCACCGCATTTGGAGAAAATATGTTGCGTGGTGTGAGGCCAGGAAGGCCCCCACGGAGGAATTTCAATTGGGTCGATTCCTACATTTCCTGCAAACAGGATTGTCTATGGGCCTCAAATTGGGGTCCATTAAGGTTCAAATTTCGGCCCTGTCGATTTTCTTCCAGAAAGAATTGGCTTCAGTTCCTGAAGTCCAGACTTTTGTAAAAGGAGTACTACATATACAGCCCCCGGTTGTGCCCCCAGTGGCTCCGTGGGACCTTAATGTAGTTTTGGATTTTCTCAAATCCCATTGGTTTGAGCCACTCAAATCGGCGGATTTGAAATATCTTACATGAAAAGTAACCATGCTACTGGCCCTGGCTTCAGCCAGGAGAGTGTCAGAATTGGCGGCTTTATCCTATAAAAGCCCATATCTGATTTTCCATTCGGACAGGGCAGAACTGCGGACGCGTCCTCATTTTCTGCCTAAGGTGGTGTCAGCGTTTCACCTGAACCAGCCTATTGTGGTGCCTGCGGCTACTAGCGATTTGGAGGATTCCAAGTTGTTGGACGTGGCCTGGGCATTGAAAATATATATTTCAAGAACTGCTGGAGTCAGAAAGTCTGACTCGCTGTTTATATTGTATGCACCCAACAAGCTGGGTGCTCCTGCTTCTAAGCAGACGATTGCTCGTTGGATTTGTAGCACAATTCAACTTGCACATTCTGTGGCAGGCCTGCCACAGCCTAAATCTGTCAAGGCCCATTCCACAAGGAAAGTGGGCTCATCCTGGGCGGCTGCCCGGGGGGTCTCGGCATTACAACTCTGCCGAGCAGCTACGTGGTCGGGGGAGAACACGTTTGTAAAATTCTACAAATTTGATACCCTGGCTAAAGAGGACCTGGAGTTCTCTCATTCGGTGCTGCAGAGTCATCCGCACTCTCCCGCCCGTTTGGGAGCTTTGGTATAATCCCCATGGTCCTGACGGAGTCCCCAGCATCCACTTAGGACGTCAGAGAAAATAAGATTTTACTTACCGATAAATCTATTTCTCATAGTCCGTAGTGGATGCTGGGCGCCCATCCCAAGTGCGGATTGTCTGCAATACTTGTACATAGTTATTGTTACAAAAAAATCGGGTTGTTATTGTTGTGAGCCGTCTTTTCAGAGGCTCCTACGTTTGTCATACTGTTAACTGGGTTCAGATCACAAGTTGTACGGTGTGATTGGTGTGGCTGGTATGAGTCTTACCCGGGATTCATTATCCTTCCTTATTGTGTACGCTCGTCCGGGCACAGTATCCTAACTGAGGCTTGGAGGAGGGTCATAGGGGGAGGAGCCAGTGCACACCACCTGATCCTAAAGCTTTATTTTTGTGCCCTGTCTCCTGCGGAGCCGCTATTCCCATGGTCCTGACGGAGTCCCCAGCATCCACTACGGACTACGAGAAATAGATTTATCGGTAAGTAAAATCTTATTTTACCCTGCACAGAAACAAAATAACCCACCCAAATCTAAATTTCTCTGCAGTGGCAAACGCAGGAATTAGCGAGGGGGGTTTCCGTGGGTGTGTATGTATACGTGCATGTATGTGTAATATATATATATATATATATATATATATATATAGCCCACATTCATATATACATACACAAACAAACACACACATATACACAAGCACACATCCATCCATAGTACATACACCAGTGCACGAACACACAGACATACTGTACATACAAACATACAAATACACACAACACTGGCTTCAAACTTACATAATCCATCAGGGGCTGGGAGCAGAAGGGCGGCAGAGTGGGGACGGAGGGAGCTGCTGTTGCTGAGCATGCAGCAGCTCCCCCGGGACATTCTGTAAGCAGAGAGCTCCATAGCTCTCTCTTGCTGCTGTCTCCGTCTCAAAATAGAAATCTCGGCTCATCAGGGGGGTTCCCAGGTACTCGTACCCCCCCCCCCCCCTGCATGCGCCACTGCTCTGCACATGTCACATCTGCCCCCACCCCCCCTGCAGTGCACATGGTTTTGCCCATTAGAGAACAAATTTGCTGCTGCGATCAGGTCTGAATTAGGCCCTTGGCCAACAACATGTACAAAATACAGAGATATAATGCATATACAGCTGTAATCTAAATCGTGTTTACCTGGGCGGGAAGAGCCGTGATCGAGGCAGGAAAAAAGCATGGTGGTAAGGGATAGGCAGGGGAGCTCCAAAAAGGCCTAGGTGAGAGTGAGTTAGTGTTATCTGCAAATGGCTCACAGCATCAGTCTGCGACATTGTGTTGGTCGTTGGTTGATGTTCAGAAGTTGTTGCCATCTTTTGTGGAAAAGCTTCTTCCCCTTTTAAGACAAGAAAGTTCATTTGAAGTAAAATAAATACTCATCAGAATGGCCAAGGCCTAGATTTTCCCCAATAAGTGTCCTATATTCTTTTTTTCCTTCCTTGACATTATACTAATGTCAGGGCCAGCGGTGGATTAAGGGGTGAGGGCGCCCCCAGGCACAACAGTAATGGCCGCCCCAAACCCCCCCTCCCATTGCCTAATTCTATTATTTTCATTGATTCGTTATAAGCCTCATTTGATGATGGCCAATTTACTAGAATAATAAAAAAGCCAATATGATTTTTTTTTTTTTAAATTACTGTATAAATATATATATATATATATGTATATACACATATTTACTAAGTAGGACAACTTGTAGGGGTAGTATGTGCATGTTCTACCCATTTACACTCCATTCAAGATGGCATATGATACAGTACCACTGGCGTATTTGTAATGGGTGCAGTGTGTGCAGTCCAGGGGGGCCCCCACCACACACGCTGCACCCATAGCCAGATTAAGGGGAGGATACAGGGCATACTGTACCCCGGGCCCCCCTTTGTCAGGGGGCCCCCTGGCCAGAGTACACTGACATCACTAGCTTTACCTCTTAAGCAGCAGCAGAACCAGCAGCCAGAATGCAAGCAGGACAGTATGCAGTGCAGGTAGAGACACAGGAATATCATGTTTCATGAGCTACCATCAGAGCTTTCTGACCAGAGGAGAGATAGGAGGGTGGAGAGAGCTGACACAGGGATCCCAGCTTCTCCTCCTCCATGCCTGGGTGTCTGAGTACTGTGTAAACTGTTATGCAACTAAACCATTTGGCTATAGAGATAAATACAAACACAGAGAGTCCTCCTGAGTCCTGTTCCAGTGTGTAAGTAGTACAGAGGCTGCTGCTATATTTGCATGTGACAAGATAAATTATTGTATTTTTCTATGTGTAGTTTAAGGTTAAGTTGGCTTTGTTCCACTACAAGAAAAGTTTATAAAATAGTTGTCTTTCAATTAGGTGGAGCTATAAACAGTACCCAGGCATTTTTATACTATTAGTTAAAACTAATATACACCATTGGTTTAAATTTAATATACACAATCTATACTTCCCACCATGACCCATTCCAGGAGGGACAAAATGCTCTCTAGCTGGACTAACTTCTTAATTTATGATTGCAAGTACCTTTCAATTAAATAGTTCAGCACAGGTGACGCCAATCATATATTAAGTGGGAAGTCAAGGTAGAGAGCATTTTGTCCCTCCTGGAATGGGACATGTTGGGAGGTATGCACAATTTAATATACATCCCCCACCTTCCATCGGGTCCCCCCTGTCTTAAGTGCCCCGGGCACCCCCAAGCCTTAATCTGGCCCAGGCTGCACCCATTTTTTGGAATACTCATCCCTTCGGAGCAGGGACGTGCAGTCAGGGGAGGCAGGGGACATTAATGATGAAAATAATACAAAGAAGATACTTATGACACATGTTATGTGTCATAAGTATCTGCTTTAGCTTTTGTATTACTTTAGTAATTCTTACCTGTTTAAAAGCGGTCCTCTAAAAGTGTTTTTGAGGCAGCGCTGTCAGTGCCTCCCGCTGTCAGTGTGTAAGGGACGGAAGCGGGGGGCGGGGCCAGGGATTGGGCAGGAGAAAGCCATTGAAAAAAATCCCTATAAGCGGCACCTACTTTAAGTGCCGCTTTGAAGCTGCGATTGGGCAGTGCGTGATTAGGGGAGGACACTTTCCGGCTAGAGGAGACAGGCGCATCACGTGGTTGGTTCCGTCACAGGGGAAGCGCAGCGCTGATCAAGCTGTACAGAGAGCGGAAGAATCAGTGGCCACGGCGGTGATGATGTGGATGGCAGAGAGGAGAGTGAAGACGGGGAGCGTGGTGGTGCAACAGTGAGCACCGGGCAGCGGAATAGCGGTGAGAAAATCCAAATAACACGGCAGAGCTCTCTCCTCTTTTTACACCTGTATTATTTGTCCTCTTTTGCTCACTTGTCCTCTTTTGTGGATTACTTCAGGAACAAAGAGGACCGAGCTTCACTGGATTGTTTGTAAGTATCATTTTAATTTTTACAGGTACCCCTATTAGATTCTACTGGAGAAGTGGACGTGATTCTCGGTGTTGGATGTAGGTAAGTATGTGTGAGTGTGTAAGTGTGTTTTAATAAATTTTTACTTTCAAGGTGTGTGTGTTGTGTTTTTATTTGGGTATTTTTTGTTGTTGTAGAACTACAGGTACCAGTGGGCCCGTTATTAACCCACATACTGGTACTTGTGGTTTTCCAAGTACCAGCAAGCCGGGGAGGCTTGCTGGGCCTTGTAGTTCCACAACAAAAAACAATATTTCCCCCCACACACTTATGGCTATCAGCCCGGCACCTACCGCCCAGAAGTGCTGGGGACAGCCTCGGGTTTCACCCCAGACCCTTGGGTGCCTGGAGGGGGGGAACCCTTGATTTAAGGGGTCCCAACTCCTCCAGGTAACCCCGGCCAGGGGTGACTAGTTGGGGGGGGGGGGGGGGGGGAATGCCACGGCTGCAGGGACCAATATAAAAGTGTCCCCCGGCTGTGGCATTATCTTCCTGGCTAGTGGAGCCCGGTGCTGGTTTTAAAAATATGGGGGACCCCTAAATCTTTTTTCCCCCTGTATTTTTGGAACCAGGACCGGACTAAGAGCCCGGTGCTGGTTGTCTAAATACGGGGAACTCCTGTCCAGCAGCCGGCGGGGAGTCAGAAGACTTTGTGAGGTCCCGGGAGTGAGGGAGCAGTCTCCACAATAAACGGAGCGCAGTGCAACGTATCACGCTGCTGCAAAGGAGACAGAGAGCAGCCGCAGGGGCAGATCTGATTGCCGCTACGGCTGCCAGAGTGTGAGGGAGCCACACAGAAAGCCGTGCAGCGTGAAACCAGAAGGTGAAAGATACTCCCAAGGTGAAAAGGTAGTCCTAACACTGACAGCCTTCCACCCACCCTTCTTATCAAGAGACACCTCACATATAGAATCACAAACTATATTTGTCAGTGCCATAGCAAATATCTGCCCTCTGCAGCCACAGAGACTTTATCAAAGGCAATATTCCAAGTCATCACCGTGCCTTCGCTATCACAGCCCTAAACCATTACCTGACGCACAGCCTTACACGTGCCACAAATTTACCTAACTAGTCATCCCTTCCAGCTCAGTGGAGAACCTTTTACCAGCCGCACTTAGGGGTTGGATGTCCCTTGCACTTAGCCGTCCACTGACATCGTATGTAGCGATACAAGTACAGAGTGACTATTACTGCCTATTGAGTGCAGGACCTGCCAGACCGGCCATTTTGAGAACCCAGACATACCTTCCTGCAGTGATTCCCCTGTACAAACTCACGTTTGAACTTTTCAGGATTTTGTGTAGGGTCAGAAACTCCCCTTATTGAGCTCATAGTGCTACCTAGTGGCTTATTGGTATACTGTTTGCATATTCAGGGAACAGTTTTAATTTGAAAATGAGTGTTGAAGTTCTGAAATGCACTTGTTCTGATGTTGTGTTATGTTTATGTCCACCATGCCAATAAAACGCGATCAAAAGTAATGTGCCTTATTGAATTGTACTGAGTTTTACCAATCTGTAAATCAAGTCACGTGAATCGATGACTAAACCCTGTTTGCAATAAATCCTTATCATCGTGTCCCACGATCGTGATCCTTGTGCACTTTGGGGGTGTTGTTCGTACTGGGGTATCTCCGTCCTTCTGCCTAAGTCCTACACAGGTGTTCTATACAGATATCAGCAGGCGTCGCGACAAGTGAGAACTGGACGACCGGACAAGCCACAACTGGACAAGCGGGAGACTCCAGGTACGCTCACATATTACAGCTGCGCACAGACCTACTCCTCTCTTAAAGCGCCCCTGTACAGTACAGTGGAAAATTTTTCAGTTACTGGTACATTTGAGGCTGACAGTACCAACACCTGCATCCAAGTGCCGCCCCCAAACAAGTGCTGCCCCTAGGCACGTGCCTCATGTACCTAATGGGAAATTCTCCACTGGTCAGATCTAGGCTTCACGATAGCATTCAGGTTTCCTGAGATACATCAGAGGCTAAGAAATATGACAACTTTATGTATCCTGGCCTGGCTGGAATAGTATTAAAAATTTAATATTAAATGGCATTTGACGTCATGGCCGGTTCAGGCATCTAGGTCTATTTATAAAATTATTACTGGTGTTGTGGATTTGTAAAAAAAAATGACAAAGTGCTTTGCAGTGCCAGATAGTGGAAAATATAAGGTGTACATAAAATTGGGACATACAAGGCAGACAAAATAATTACAGACATATGAAAACAAATCTGTCAGAAAAGAGCATACAATGGTAATATGAGTGCTACTGATTTAATGTTGGGTCTGATTGAGGGGGATATGAATTAATTTTTAAATATGAATGCTATTCAATGTCAAGGCACGTTGGGGTAGAATTAGTCCTATTTAATACAAATAAATGCTAATTTAAATGCTAAGTTGGAAATGTGGTGGGGGGAATCAGGCCTACTTACTACGTTAATGCTTCCTAATTTCGCACTTCTGGGGGAAAGAGGCCTTATTATTATTATTATTATTATTATTAAACATGGGTGCTATTTATGTAATGCTTGGGCAGGTTAGAGAACGCACAGCCTCACATAGCTCAGCTTTTTTGAACATTCATATGCCAACCCATTTTCTCCCTCATTCCATGAGCTGGCAAGCAACAGCAGCAGATTGTCAAAAGTGCATTTTTGGGATAGGGATGGCCAGCACCACTCGATGGCCACCACTGAAATGTGCTGGCTCGGTCACGGACCAATAAAAAAAAACAGGGGAGGGGCTTAGCAGTGCCGGGGGCGGAGCTATGCTCCGTGTCCCGACACCTTGCAAAAATAAAAAATAAAAATATTTGTTTATGCTGTGTCATCGATGGAGGGAAACCATCTGGTTCTCTCCCATCGATGGCAAAAGCATTCGACATCGGTCACAAACCATCCATGATTAGGAATAATCGATGGTCGATGGCCATCCTTATTTGGGGACTGTCCTGAGGCGTCAAATATTACATTTATATTTAGTGGAGAGGGTGCAGTCATTGGTATTGGGGTGGAAACAGCATTTTTTTAAGTATATGGTTGGAGAGGGAGTTGGTTGGAAGATGATCCTAAGCTTGATACCAACCTCCATTGCTATACATAGATGTGCTCACAGCAGAATGCCTTACACACATGACTTACCGGTAGTATTACTGGGGAGGGGCTTTGCCGCGGAGCGTTTATCTGTGGTTGTACATTTCAGGTCATTAGTGACATTAAGGGGCATTTTCATTTTCTTTCCCTTCTGTGGCTGATAAACCAGGTCTAAAAGACAAAGATTATGGTCACACGCAAAGCAAACCCTGTGTACAGTGCAGACAGATACAAAGAATGGAACAGCTGGAGCATAAAAAATAGGATTTTAATTACCTACCGGTAAATCCTTTTCTCATAGTCCGTAGAGAATGCTGGGGTCCACATTAGTACCATGGGGTATAGACGGGTCCCTTGGGAGCCATGGGCACTTTAAGAGTTTAATAGTGTGGGCTGGCTCCTTCCTCTATGCCCCTCCTACCAGACGCAGTCTAGAAACTGTGCCCGAGGAGACAGACAACTTCGAGAGAAGGAAATACACAGATAGTGGTGAGATTCACACCAGCTCACACATAACAAGGCAAACCAAGCTAACTAGCTTGAACAAATCAGCAACAGCTGAACAACAGTACTTAACCAAGTAACAATGCAGTACTTAACCAAGTAACAAGGTAGTACCGAACCAAGTAACAACTGCAGGAGAACGAAGCGCTGGGCGGGCGCCCAGCATCCTCTACGGACTACGAGAAAAGGATTTACCAGTAGGTAATTAAAATCCTATTTTCTCTTACGTCCTAGAGGATACTGGGGTCCACATTAGAACCATGGGGATGTACCAAAGCTCCCAGTATGGGAGGGAGAGCACGGAGGCTCCTGCAGAACCGATAGACCAAACTTTAGGTCCTCAGAGGCCAAAGTATCAAACTTGTAAAACTTAGCAAACGTGTTCGACCCTGTCCAAGTAGCCACTCTGAAAAGCTGTAAAGCCAAGACACCCCGGGTAGCCGCCCAGGAAGAATCCACCTTACGAGTAGAGTGGGCCTTAACGGATTTTGGACACGGCAATCCTGCCGTAGAATAAGCATGCTGGATAGTGAACCTGTTCCAGCAAGAAATCGTCTGCTTAGAAGCAGGACACCCAATCTTGTTGGGATCATACAGGATAAAGAGAGAGTCCGACTATCTGTGACAAGAAGTTCTCTTCTAAACATCCTAGTGATATTTGGTGGACCCCCTTCTTTAAAGTAAACCTTCATTACCTTCACAACCAGAAATAAAGACACGGAGACTTGAATTTTGGCAGAAAAATTGCTAGCTATTTATTTGTCCCTAACCAATAGCAAACCAGTAAATAGAAATTTTTATTAAGATGCCGATCCAGCCGGCATATGGTGGCAGCAAAAAGAACGGCTCTATTAACCTAAATTAAACTTAAATTACTAAAACTTCGCAACGATCCTAATTTTAATACAACCATCACACACCGGTAATAGGTGACAACTCAACCCCCACAGTGACTACCCACCGCTCCTGGGTGCCCTGCCGCTGCCTTCCCGGACGGGTGGTCAAGCGGCCAATAAGTCGATGGAGGTGAGTGCACCTAAACCAATACTAAACTGTAAAACACTACAGTTTACCATACAAATAGAAAACTGACGTTCTTTTCCGCCAATAAATAGCCAACGATAAAACCAGCCAACAACTTAACGCCAAGGCACCACGTGCCAAAATCTCTGACCACAAGGGCGGGAGGGTGGGAAGGCAAAATCCCCACAAGAGAGAGATTTAAAATGGCCTCACCTTACTTATATATCACGAACCCTCCCCTTCACAAAGGGTTGTACTTTCTTCACAGCTAGGTCCACCCCTCACCAGATGTTTAACTCTTTCCTTTCCTATGCAGTCAATTCTCTCTCCTTCTCTTCACATAAATCTTCAAAGTCCTCACAACATCCAAGGACTTTGAGGTAATTGAGGAGTCAGTAGCCACTGGCACCACGATAGGTTGATTGATATGAAAAGCCGACACAACCTTTGGAATAAACTGCTAACGCGTCCTGAGCTCAGCTCTATCTTCATGGAAAATTAAGAAGGAGCTTTTGCAGGACAAAGCCCCCAATTCAGACACACGTCTAGCAGATGCTAATGCCAACAGTGTGACCGCCTTCCAAGTGAGAAACTTGACCTCAAACTCCTTTAAAGGCTCAAACCAATCCGATTTCAGGAACTGCAACACCACGTTAAGATCCCAAGGTGCCGTAGGAGGCACAAAGGGAGGCTGGATGTGCAGGACCCCTTTCAAAAAAGTCTGAACCTCAGGGAGGGAAACTAATTGTTTCTGGAAGAAAATGGACAAGGCCAAAATCTGGACCTTTATGGAGCCCAAACGTAGGCCCACATCCACACCTGCTTGCAGGAAGAGGAGAAATACAATTATATATACTACATAGGGTATACATGACCCCAGTGAGGCTGGTGCATATTGGCGGATCTCATAGCTCACGGTGTCCTAAGTGTGGAAGCTTGGGAGCTGACTTTTGGCATCTGCTTTGGTCTTGCCCTAGGATATCGTTGTTCTGGAAAGAAGTTATACGTGTCATAATTGATACAGGTATCCCCTCTCCTATACTTACGCCTGTAACGTGTGTATTGCTGGTTATAGACGAGGAGGCTTTAGATCCGCCCAGCAGGCGGTATGTCATTAATCTATGTGCTCTGGTTAAGGTTTGCATAGCTAGGCTGTGGTTGGCTGGGGAAGCCCCGATACCTAGGGCATGGATCTCTTTGGTTAATGAAACCATTGCGCATGAAAAATGTGTATTCCTGGCTAGGAAAGCGGAAAATACATTAGTTACAGTTTGGGGAAAGTGGATGGGCTCTAGATATTTCAAGGATAAATAAGGCTCAGATTTGTATTTATTTTTCTTTTTTGGGATATTTTGGAGGTGGGTAGCCCGCGGCCAGCCATGTTATGTTATATTATGATATGATGTGCTATCTCTGCTATGCATGTGCTTAAATTGAAAGTGGTATGCTAGGACTGTTTTGTTCCAGGTCACCAGTGCTCTGTAGATATATAGCTTTATCTGAATACTTATCCGTCTGTTGTACTATGTGCCTTTTTTTTCTTTCTTTATATATGTGCAGCTGTCTGTATGCGGTTTTTGTATGTCTGTTTTTGTTGTTTTTAGTTGTTGTGTAAGTTGTTAAAGCAAAGCTGTAAAACTCCAATAAAAAAATTATTGAATTTAAAAAAAAAAAATTGGGACATAAAAGGTAGACAAAATAATTACAGACATATGGAAACAAATCTGTCAGAAAAGAGCATACAATGGTAATATGAGTGCTACTGATTTAATGTTGGGTCTGATTGAGGGGGAAATGAATTAATTTTTTAATATGAATGCTATTCAATGTCAAGGCTAGTTGGGGTAGAATTGGTCCTATTTAGTACAAATAAATGCTAATTTAAATTAGAGATGAGTGGGTTCGGTTCCTCGGGATCCGAACCCCCCCGAACTTCACCTATTTTACACGGTTCCGAGGCAGCCTCGGATCTTCCCGCCTTGCTCGGTTAACCAGAACGCGCCCGAACGTCATCATCCCGCTGTTGGATTCTCGTGAGATTCGTATTCTATATAAGGAGCCGCACGTCGCTGCCATTTTCACTCGTGCTTTGGAGATTGAACGGAGAGGACGTGGCTGCGTTTTCTCCCTGAAAAGCTCTGTAATCTGTGCTCAGTGTGCTGAAAATATCTGTGCTCAGTGTGCTGCAAATAATCTGTGCTCAGTGTGCTGAAAATATCTACATTCTCTGCCTGAAAACGCTCCATATCTGTGCTCAGTGTGCTGCAAATATCTGATCAGTGTGCTGCATTGTGGGGACTGGGGACCACCAGTATATAATATATACTTTTCTATAGCTTCTATACTGCTTGTCAGGACACACATGGGTCACAGTTACACCGCTCTGTACTGATATATATACAATAATATATATACTTTTCTATAGCTTCTATACTGCTTGTCAGGACACATGGTCACAGTTACACTGCTCTGTACGTATATATACAATAATTTTAAATACTTTTCTATAGCTTCTATACTGCTTGTCAGGACACACATGGGTCACAGTTACACCGCTCTGTACTGATATATACAATAATATATATATACTTTTCTATAGCTTCTATACTGCTTGTCAGGACATGTGTCACAGTTACACCACTCTGTACTGATATACAGTAATATATATACTTTTCTATAGCTTCTATACTGCTTGTCAGGGCACATGGGTCACAGTTACACCGCTCTGTACTGATATATACAATAATATATATACTTTTCTATAGCTTCTATACTGCTTGTCAGGACACATGTGTCACAGTTACACCGCTCTGTACTGATATACAGTAATATTATATATACTTTTCTATAGCTTCTATACTGCTTGTCAGGACACATGGTCACAGATACACCGCTCTGTACTGATATATACAATAATATATATACTTTTCTATAGCTTGACACCACCCTCCATTGCTATACAAAGAAGTGCTCAGAGCAGAATGCCTTACACACATAGTAACATAGTAATATACATAGTATCTAAGGTTGAAAAAAGACAATTGTCCATAGAGTTCAACCTATTTGTGGTCTCCTATGCACGATTATTTTGTAGAAAATTTTGACTGAAGTTGATGACTGCCGTTACGTTTTACCCCTCTTTTTTATAATAACCATAGTGCGTGACTATGCCCCGTAACCCTGGATATCCTTATCCATTAGGAATTTATCTAACCCATTCTTTTTTTTTTTTTTCAAAAAGTTTTTATTGACCAGTGAGGCAACAATAAAACAGAATGAGATCATCATGCATTACATAACCATTGTAGCATAGACATATAATAACAGTAATTATACTCCGTGTAAGCCCTAGACAATAGCAGAATTGAACAGTAGAGGAAATATACAAATATCAGAACAGCAAGAGACATAACTGGTATATGGAAACAGCATAGAACCTTGAGATCAAAAGGGGGCTACGGAATCGAGGGTTTCTAGCATGTACCATTTAGTATCTTTAAAACATTTCCGCAGGGCCTCCTTTGTAACCAGGGGGAGGGTCTGGACATAGGGTAACCAAATATGAAAGTATTTTTCAGTCAGTTTGTCCTTCTGTAAAGCAGTATTGGTCCAGTCTAGGTGGAATAGATGAGAGACCCCAGGGTGTAGTAGTGAGATAGGAATAGGGTCAGTGGAGATCCATTGAGAAAGGATCGTCTTTTTGGTAGCAGCCGCTAGTTTAATTAATAAAATACGTTGCCCCTTGGACAGTCCGGTAGTAGATGGTTTCGGGAATATACCCCAGAATGCCCACGTCTTAGTGATAGTAAATTGTAACTGTAGGTCTGTAGTGAAACAGTGAGATGAGGGGTATGCTCTGATAAGGTATCGTAGCTTGGGGGTGACATATGCTCTATGTAGAATTTTATGGTGCATTTCTGAGTATGAAACTGAGCCTAGTGTTTTATCTAAATAGGTGTTAGCCTCCAAAATCAGTTTCATAGTGAGATCTGGGAATTCCAGTTTCCATTTCAGGAGGCCCACTGAGCCAGATTCCACATTTAGTAAGGCGCGGGAGTGTGTGTATATGAGCGCCGTGGGGAAATTGCTATTTGGGGTGAGTTGTAATGTTTTGTCCAGGGTATGGGAGGTATCTTGCATAGTTAACAAAGATGTGACCTTCTGTACATAGCTGCATGCTTGAAGAAAGGGGAAGAATGGGATTCGTAAAGACGGAAAACGTGCCATAATTTGGGAATGTGTAAGTAAGGTCAGAGTTTCAGCGTGCAGAAAATGATGGATGTATTTTAGACCTCCGTCATACCAAGTCTGAAATATGGGAGAGGTAGTGTGAGGCTTGAAGTCTGGGTTACCCCAGAGAGGTAGGAACAGTGATATATATCGTGATATTTTTAGTTGCGAGCGAATCTGCCGCCAGGCAACACAGGTAGAGGAAACAAGTATATTGTCTGTCACATAGTGCGGTATGGAAGTGGGGGCGGTGTGTAACAGGGACACCAAAGACCGAGAGGGTGTAAAAGATTGTTCCAGATGTGTGTTGGCATATATGCCCCGACCGCCAATCCAGTCCAAAGCGATCCTGTAGTTGGCTGCCAAGGCATATGAATGAAGGCATGGTACATTTAAGCCCCGAAGGGAACGGGGTTGG
>NC_086449.1:720165199-720188459 GCF_028390025.1 Pseudophryne corroboree | reverse complement strand
AATCATCCGATTGTTACGAATGGGGTTTTTAACCTGTTGTCCATGAAAAATGCTGTTCGCTTTATTGAGACAGCGAGTAAGTACACTGCTAGTGTACCCTCGCTCCAGAAAGCGAGAAGTGATCTCGTTACATTGTTGATCTTTGAGTGCTGCGTTGGAATTGATCCTCATGGCTCTGAGGTACTGGGATATGGGCAATCCTTCCTTGAGGGCTGGGGGATGATGGCTGCTAGCATGCAAGGTCAGATTGCGGTCCGTGGGTTTACGGTACAACGAGGTGTCCAGTCGGTCACCATTTCTGGTGATACTGACATCCAGGAAAGTGATGTTAGTGGCCGATACTGTGTATGTGAACTTGATAGGATTATCCAAAGCATTCAATTGGTTCACCATGTCAAGAAACTCAGACTCGGTGCCCTCCCACAGCAAGAAGACGTCATCAATGTACCGTTTAAAGAAGGCAATCTTGTGCCCATACCTAGGTAACAGGTACGTATGTTCATAGTGCGCCATGAACAGATTAGCGTAGGCGGGGGCCAAATTAGACCCCATCGCGGTTCCGGCGATTTGAAGAAAATAATCATTTTTATACATAAAGTGGTTGCACGTAAGAACCAATGAGGTCAGTTCCAACACAAACTCAGTGGGGTAATCTTTGCAGGGGCTGTTGGAAAGAAATTGACGTATAACATCCAAACCTAAGTGGTGTGGTATAACGGTATAAAGGGACCCCACATCCATAGTGGCCAGAAGAGTGCCTTCACTAAGATGGGTAAATGTCCGTAGATGTGTGAGGAAATCCCCAGTGTCCTTTAAATAGCTATCAGTTTTTAATACCAAAGGCTGTAGGATACTGTCAATAAAGACAGCAATTGGCTGTAACAGAGAGCCTTCCGCGGCAATAATGGGTCTGCCGGGAGGGTGAACTAATGTCTTATGAATTTTGGGCAGAGTGTATAGGATGGGACACCTGGGTGAATTGATGGTCAAATATTTTAATGTGTCTTCACTTATGTAGCCCTGCTCAAAACCTAACTTCAGAAATTGATCGATTTTAGATTTAATTTTAGGAACCGGATTGGTGGTTAATTTCTGATAGGTCATGTCATCTGCTAATTGTCGGTTGATCTCCATGTCATAGTCAGTCCAATCTTGGACGACTATTGCTCCTCCCTTATCCGCCGGGCGGATGACTATATGGGGAGAATCCTTTAAAGTTTTTAATGCTTTCCTCTCGGCTATGGACAGGTTATCAAACATCCTTTTGGGGGGTGAGCTCTCAGAGTCTCTTTGGACTAACCGTAAATAGGTTTTGATGCTGGGATTGGAGGATGGAGGATCGAATGTCGATTTGGGTCTGAATTGAGGTATCTCTTTGTTAGTGGATTTGTTAGCAAAGAACTCCCGCAGACGGAGGGAGCGGCCAAATTTATACTGGTCTATAGTTTGTTGGAATGAATTAATTCTGCATGTGGGGACGAAAGATAAACCTCGGGCAAGAAGTTTAGTTTCCGCTGGACTCAGTTCTACGCTAGATAGATTAAAGACATTGTCACCTACTGTCTCCTCCTCCCTCTTCTCTTGGTACCCCCCTCTCCTCGGGTGCGGTCTGTGCCGCTTCTGAGAACCCTGGAACGGGTAGAGGAGGCCTCTCCTCCTCGATCTAAAAAACGAGTGGAGTCGTTGTTCCCTTCGTAATAATCGGTGTCTGAGGTAGAGGCGGAGGAAACAAATTCATGGGCAAACGGTTGGGCCCTTCGCCTAGTGTATTGTCTATTCTGACGTTCACTAGTATTGTTTCCAAGTAACCAGCGGTATACAGTATGCGTTTGGTAGTCGTTAGTTACAGTGGACAATTTTTTTCGTTTGAAAGAAATTAGATCACGTTTATAAGTGTCCACCTGTGTCTGTAGACGTTCGATCCAATTTTGGGTTTTGTCATTCTGCAGCACGGTGGTGTGAGATTTGATGGTAATATCCACTTCAGTAGATAATTTCTTTAACTCAATGCCAACTTCCTCCACTACCAGGGTCATGAGGTCAAGCGAACATTTGTTCAATACTCCACACCACCGGCTGCAGAAGACAGGGTTGTTTCTACCCAATGTTGGAACGTTAGAGATACGGAAACCCCGGGGGATTTGTTTTCTCCTGAGGTATTCCGACAAAAATTGACCATGTAAAGTCAAATCAACCTCTTTTTGTCTGTGTTTAAGCACTTTGTAAAACAAATCCACAGGGGTTTCGGCTGGTAAGGCCTCAAACTCTAATTTATCGAATAGTAATTTTTCAGTGTCCTCATCCGTAAATGAAACTATACCAGTTTCAGCTTTGGCCAGTAGGCCATCGTCCAACAAATATACCCCGCTCTGAGTCATAACACTCTTTAGACTGGAAAACTCAAACAGGTATAGCAATTAGATTAATAACATACTAAACATGACAAACAAAACATGTAAGGTTCCCGGAAATAAAGGTGGTGATCGGTGAGGAAGTCCAATCCGGTATGTTGGATGGGTGTCAGGAAGTAGGAACTGCGTATAGTAGTTCGAACAAATGTAGTCTTGGAAGATCCTGCACTCTCATCAAAAGTAATAACAACGGCGGGTGCTCCTAATGACCTGAGAGGCCACCAATATACCACAACAACCACCTAGGTGGAAGGTGCACTCACGCCCAGAAATTAGTCTCTGAAGTCACTTGTAAATTCAGTATATTTTTATTCGGGTTCACTGTTGATGCCGTATTTCATCGACGTTTCGGTCCTTATGCGGACCTTTATCAAGATTGGCACTTAAATCACCTATACAATCAGAAACAGTTACAATTAATATGTATAAGAACCCAGATTTATTCAACACCAACACCACTAGTGCCTCCCAGGCCCTGAAGACGGTCACAAAAACCAGAAAACGTATTAAAAAGCTGTTTATTTATATATGTAAAAAAGAGATACTTGGAAATAATCCACGTGTGATGAAAGAGACACCTCCACCGTTAGGACTATCTGTTTAGATAGGCAAATGATTACCTGGACGGCAAGCCAGATCACTCAGATGCGTGGAATGGCCTTCAAAGTTGGCAACATGCCTGATCACATAATGAAGTTAAAAAGCCTATAACGTAGGGGAAGCTGCAAGGCGTAGTCACCTATTAGATAAATAACAGAGTAACTACACCATAAGAAAATACACTAACAACGTCTGGCTTGCCGTCCAGGTAATCATTTGCCTATCTAAACAGATAGTCCTAACGGTGGAGGTGTCTCTTTCATCACACGTGGATTATTTCCAAGTATCTCTTTTTTACATATATAAATAAACAGCTTTTTAATACGTTTTCTGGTTTTTGTGACAGTCTTCAGGGCCTGGGAGGCACTAGTGGTGTTGGTGTTGAATAAATCTGGGTTCTTATACATATTAATTGTAACTGTTTCTGATTGTATAGGTGATTTAAGTGCCAATCTTGATAAAGGTCCGCATAAGGACCGAAACGTCGATGAAATACGGCATCAACAGTGAACCCGAATAAAAATATACTGAATTTACAAGTGACTTCAGAGACTAATTTCTGGGCGTGAGTGCACCTTCCACCTAGGTGGTTGTTGTGGTATATTGGTGGCCTCTCAGGTCATTAGGAGCACCCGCCGTTGTTATTACTTTTGATGAGAGTGCAGGATCTTCCAAGACTACATTTGTTCGAACTACTATACGCAGTTCCTACTTCCTGACACCCATCCAACATACCGGATTGGACTTCCTCACCGATCACCACCTTTATTTCCGGGAACCTTACATGTTTTGTTTGTCATGTTTAGTATGTTATTAATCTAATTGCTATACCTGTTTGAGTTTTCCAGTCTAAAGAGTGTTATGACTCAGAGCGGGGTATATTTGTTGGACGATGGCCTACTGGCCAAAGCTGAAACTGGTATAGTTTCATTTACGGATGAGGACACTGAAAAATTACTATTCGATAAATTAGAGTTTGAGGCCTTACCAGCCGAAACCCCTGTGGATTTGTTTTACAAAGTGCTTAAACACAGACAAAAAGAGGTTGATTTGACTTTACATGGTCAATTTTTGTCGGAATACCTCAGGAGAAAACAAATCCCCCGGGGTTTCCGTATCTCTAACGTTCCAACATTGGGTAGAAACAACCCTGTCTTCTGCAGCCGGTGGTGTGGAGTATTGAACAAATGTTCGCTTGACCTCATGACCCTGGTAGTGGAGGAAGTTGGCATTGAGTTAAAGAAATTATCTACTGAAGTGGATATTACCATCAAATCTCACACCACCGTGCTGCAGAATGACAAAACCCAAAATTGGATCGAACGTCTACAGACACAGGTGGACACTTATAAACGTGATCTAATTTCTTTCAAACGAAAAAAATTGTCCACTGTAACTAACGACTACCAAACGCATACTGTATACCGCTGGTTACTTGGAAACAATACTAGTGAATGTCAGAATAGACAATACACTAGGCGAAGGGCCCAACCGTTTGCCCATGAATTTGTTTCCTCCGCCTCTACCTCAGACACCGATTATTACGAAGGGAACAACGACTCCACTCGTTTTTTAGATCGAGGAGGAGAGGCCTCCTCTACCCGTTCCAGGGTTCTCAGAAGCGGCACAGACCGCACCCGAGGAGAGGGGGGTACCAAGAGAAGAGGGAGGAGGAGACAGTAGGTGACAATGTCTTTAATCTATCTAGCGTAGAACTGAGTCCAGCGGAAACTAAACTTCTTGCCCGAGGTTTATCTTTCGTCCCCACATGCAGAATTAATTCATTCCAACAAACTATAGACCAGTATAAATTTGGCCGCTCCCTCCGTCTGCGGGAGTTCTTTGCTAACAAATCCACTAACAAAGAGATACCTCAATTCAGACCCAAATCGACATTCGATCCTCCATCCTCCAATCCCAGCATCAAAACCTATTTACGGTTAGTCCAAAGAGACTCTGAGAGCTCACCCCCCAAAAGGATGTTTGATAACCTGTCCATAGCCGAGAGGAAAGCATTAAAAACTTTAAAGGATTCTCCCCATATAGTCATCCGCCCGGCGGATAAGGGAGGAGCAATAGTCGTCCAAGATTGGACTGACTATGACATGGAGATCAACCGACAATTAGCAGATGACATGACCTATCAGAAATTAACCACCAATCCGGTTCCTAAAATTAAATCTAAAATCGATCAATTTCTGAAGTTAGGTTTTGAGCAGGGCTACATAAGTGAAGACACATTAAAATATTTGACCATCAATTCACCCAGGTGTCCCATCCTATACACTCTGCCCAAAATTCATAAGACATTAGTTCACCCTCCCGGCAGACCCATTATTGCCGCGGAAGGCTCTCTGTTACAGCCAATTGCTGTCTTTATTGACAGTATCCTACAGCCTTTGGTATTAAAAACTGATAGCTATTTAAAGGACACTGGGGATTTCCTCACACATCTACGGACATTTACCCATCTTAGTGAAGGCACTCTTCTGGCCACTATGGATGTGGGGTCCCTTTATACCGTTATACCACACCACTTAGGTTTGGATGTTATACGTCAATTTCTTTCCAACAGCCCCTGCAAAGATTACCCCACTGAGTTTGTGTTGGAACTGACCTCATTGGTTCTTACGTGCAACCACTTTATGTATAAAAATGATTATTTTCTTCAAATCGCCGGAACCGCGATGGGGTCTAATTTGGCCCCCGCCTACGCTAATCTGTTCATGGCGCACTATGAACATACGTACCTGTTACCTAGGTATGGGCACAAGATTGCCTTCTTTAAACGGTACATTGATGACGTCTTCTTGCTGTGGGAGGGCACCGAGTCTGAGTTTCTTGACATGGTGAACCAATTGAATGCTTTGGATAATCCTATCAAGTTCACATACACAGTATCGGCCACTAACATCACTTTCCTGGATGTCAGTATCACCAGAAATGGTGACCGACTGGACACCTCGTTGTACCGTAAACCCACGGACCGCAATCTGACCTTGCATGCTAGCAGCCATCATCCCCCAGCCCTCAAGGAAGGATTGCCCATATCCCAGTACCTCAGAGCCATGAGGATCAATTCCAACGCAGCACTCAAAGATCAACAATGTAACGAGATCACTTCTCGCTTTCTGGAGCGAGGGTACACTAGCAGTGTACTTACTCGCTGTCTCAATAAAGCGAACAGCATTTTTCATGGACAACAGGTTAAAAACCCCATTCGTAACAATCGGATGATTTGTTCCACTCAGTATGATGGTTCCACAAGTGCAACCAGAAAGGCCCTACGGAAACATTGGCCAATAATAGCCACCGACAACAGTTTGCCTTTTCTTAAAACACCTGCTCCTATGGTTGCATACAAACGAGGGGCCAACCTAAAGCAATTACTAATGAGACCCACGATTTTCCCTGAACAGAACACATCTCAAATCCAGCTTATGCAAGCCAAACCTGGCAGTTTTTCCTGCGGGGGGTGCACAACGTGCAGATCTATGATCACTGGTCCTTTTTTGTATCACCCACACACAGGGAAAAAAATCTTCATCAGATATCATCTCCACTGTCGACTGGATCATGTCGTCTACCTTCTAAAGTGCCCATGTGGGTTATGTTATGTCGGACTAACCGCGCGTCCCTTTCGCGACAGGATGGCAAACCATCGGTCATCCATACACACGGCCCTCAATGTGGGCTTTTCTGACAAACCGGTAGCACGGCACTTTTTGTCAGTTAGACATCAAGTATCTGCCCTGAAGTGTCAGCTGATTGACTGGGTGCCGCCACCTGTTAGTGGAGGCGATCGCACCTTGTTACTTAAACAGAAGGAAAGCTTTTGGATACACAAACTCAATACAGTGTCACCAAAGGGCCTCAATGAGGCCAACCCCCTTAATATTTTTCTTTAGAATTTTATTTTGCCATAGTTGATTGGATACCTTGGAACACACTTTGTATGTTTCAGGGACATAGGGCACTGTGATACAATCAGCACATACAGGCTGGGTTTCGATTTGTGTTTTATATGTTCTATGTTCTATGTTTTATTTTTTTCATTTTTGTATGTTCTTTTTATGTATAGAGATTAAGAAAGTAAGGACAGTCATTTATACGTCCTTGCTTATGTTTTTTATATATATTTTTCTGTTGTTTCCCGGAGCCTTCCCAGGTCCTATACTAGTCACGAGGGTCCACCAATTTCAATGACCACACCACCCACTATTCCCTTTTATTATTTAAAATCTTTTACTACATTATACCAATGTATTACTATAAAGATATTACACTCACATCAGTATTCAATTTGCCTTTGTTGATCAGATATATGTTAGTTTGTATGCGTAGGGTGAGTTGTGGTCATTTGATCTGGTGCCCTCTTATGTCATTTTTGACATTTTTGACATTTCATATTATGGATCATTATTTACATTTGCACTCTTTTTCTTCTGTGGTGATTGACAGGCTACACATAGGTTAATCCAGGATTATACGTGAGGTGACCTCCGGTATACCTCCGAGTCCCTGTGAGCTATGAGTGGACCTGTACATTGATGATTCCACCTGGGGGAGTGTTCATTCTCTGAGAACACCCCCCTCTAGGTTGTACACCTCCTTTAAACATTAGCCAGTGGATAAGCCTAATTACGGTTCTTTCCGCGAGTGGAACGCAGAGACTTCCGGCCAGCGCCACTTCCGCGGAATGGAACGCATGGTGTTCCGGTCGGTGGAACGCAAAAGACGCGTCTCCGGCAGTTGCCCTTCTAAATCGTTAAAATACACTCATTTTAGTAGCCGTGCGTTAGCGATAGCCACTGCCTGTCCTGTGAACCCTGTAACGTTTTACCCAGTTGGTCTGAGTTAGTTATCTGAGAGGTGATCAGTTAATGAGAGACTGGGTTTATACTAATCTCCCTAATTGGCACTTCCTGTGGTTGATCCTTAAATAGTGCTCAGCTGAGGCTGAACTTTATGCAGCTTCCATTTGGCTCTGGACACTTGAGCAGTGAGTATGGTTCTCCTGCAGCTCCCTTCTGACACATGATTACGGTTGGTGATTATTTTTTCCTGTTGTGCCTCCTTACAGACTGAGTGTCTGACACATGTACAGAGCCCACAAGCTGCCATGAACTATTTCTACATGTAACTAGGTATGATCTTTTCCAAAATGACGTTGTTAGTGTATTTTCTTATGGTGTAGTTACTCTGTTATTTATCTAATAGGTGACTACGCCTTGCAGCTTCCCCTACGTTATAGGCTTTTTAACTTCATTATGTGATCAGGCATGTTGCCAACTTTGAAGGCCATTCCACGCATCTGAGTGATCTGGCTTGCCGTCCAGGTAATCATTTGCCTATCTAAACAGATAGTCCTAACGGTGGAGGTGTCTCTTTCATCACACGTGGATTATTTCCAAGTATCTCTTTTTTACATATATAAATAAACAGCTTTTTAATACGTTTTCTGGTTTTTGTGACAGTCTTCAGGGCCTGGGAGGCACTAGTGGTGTTGGTGTTGAATAAATCTGGGTTCTTATACATATTAATTGTAACTGTTTCTGATTGTATAGGTGATTTAAGTGCCAATCTTGATAAAGGTCCGCATAAGGACCGAAACGTCGATGAAATACGGCATCAACAGTGAACCCGAATAAAAATATACTGAATTTACAAGTGACTTCAGAGACTAATTTCTGGGCGTGAGTGCACCTTCCACCTAGGTGGTTGTTGTGGTATATTGGTGGCCTCTCAGGTCATTAGGAGCACCCGCCGTTGTTATTACTTTTGATGAGAGTGCAGGATCTTCCAAGACTATACATATACATATATATACATATATATACATATACATATACATATATATACATATATATACATATATATATATACACATATATATACATATATATACATATATACATATATATACATATACACATATACACATACACACATACACATACATACACATATATACATACACATATATATACATATATACATATATACATATACACATATACACATATACATACACATATATACATACACATATATACATACACATATATACATATATACATATATATACATACATATATATACATATATATATATACATATATATATATATACACACATATATATATATATATATATATACAACTCGTGTCAGTCTGGCACTCCTTTTAACAAGAAAAAATCACCTGCACCGGTGCCTTCATAGACGTGAAGATACAGACTTGGAGATGCGGCACTCTGGTTCACTTAAGCGGTAATAAACGGGTGTGGAGTCCCTTGTTTCAATCAACGTTTCAATATTTTATTTATATTGTCATCAGGATACCGCTGGTATCCTGATGACAATATAAATAAAATATTGAAACGTTGATTGAAACAAGGGACTCCACACCCGTTTATTACCGCTTAAGTGAACCAGAGTGCCGCATCTCCAAGTCTGTATATATATATATATATATATACATATACACATATACACATACATATACACATATACATATATACACATACATATATACATATACACACATACATATATACACATACATATATACACATACATATATACACATACACATACATATACACACATACATATATACACATACATATATATACACTTTATCTATTCCCATGATGAAGATAGTCGAAACAGCTGTCGGAATGATAAGTACTCATTGATTTATTCATGTTGCTACCATCATGTGTGCTATATGCTTGTTGCTTTTTTAAATGAATTTTCTGGACAAGTAAAACTTCCTTTTTTGCATCTAAGCTGTGTGCTGGTACTTCTGGGTTCAATCACCTGCGTGGTTATTCTCGGATTTTTTCTACATGATTATATCAACCGTGCACTAGCGTTTTGTTTAATGATAAGTGAGAAGCGGCTGCTTTTGTGGATTTGTTTATACATATATATACATATATATATATATATATACACACATATATACACACATATATATACACACATATATACACACACATATATACACACACACATATATACACACACACATATATACACACACACATATATACACACACACATATATACACACACACACACACATATATACACACACACACATATACACACACACACATATATACACACACATATATACACACATATATACACACATACACATACATACACATATACACATACATATATACATATACACATATACATATACACATATACATATTCCATAGACAAAAAACCTTACGGTTTCACATGTCCCATTAAGGCTTCTTAGACATGATCGAAATTTCAGAAACCTGTTGTAACTCTTCCACTCAAACTCCAAAAAGCAATGAAATTCCGATCATTAAGGCTGACGCCTTAATGGACGTGTTCCTTGCGCAATACAGATATGGTATGCCATCACAGCCTGTGGGTAAGTGCAGATTCAGCACTCTCACAGAGTGAGATTGCTGTCACTCACACAATGGTGGAGCTGCTAATTCACAGATTTGTGTGCTCATTGGAATACACACATGCAGTCTATGCAACTGAAGGTCTGAGCAGTTTTGTGGTGCTCCCATCCCACACAGTGCCCACAACCATCCCATTCGGTCACCACAACCATCCCACCTTGTTACAACATCCTTCTGACTCCATACATCCATCTCACATAGTATACACATTTAGCTCCCTCAAACATCTTGGTTAATTGCTAAAACTATAATACCCTATCTACGGTCTATGCATCTACACTTACTTCCCCTATACACCCCCATGCTGCCCTGTCTTCCCCAATCCCTACTGCTGTGTTCTCCCATCTGTGCTAGTCTGTACTAACTTATCTGCACCATCTGTCTTTCCCCACCTGTGCCTTGTCTGTACCACCGTTCCCTTCTCTCTGTGCTGCTCAGTGTTTCCTTCTTCAACGTCACTCTGTCTCCTTCAGTACATGGCACACTATTTTCTCTCCCATCTGCACCAGTTTTCTACCCATCCATGCCAGTGTTTTCAACCCATCTGCACCGCTCTGTCTCCCTTCCCATACTTGCTGCTTAATCTACCCCCTATCCACACCACTCTTACCCCATTCATGTAGCTGACATCCTGAAGGTAAATTTCGTGGATCATGTGCTCTTGGCAGGGGGATAACCGCTACAGCCCACCCCCCAGTGGTCTGGAAACGCCTCCGTTGTGCAGACCATACCCTGCCAATGGCATGCTAACGCTGTTTGCACGCCCCCCTCCTTCCCCGCAACCACCTCTGCCTATCAATCAGGCAGGGTGATCGCAGCCAGTGAGATGCTGATAGCATCTCACTGGGCTCCTGGGGTACGCACGCGCAGTGCGGCCATTGCACGTGCGCACCTCACAAACTAATTCAGACTGCGATTGCTGCTGCTGCGGTCTGAATTACCCCCTGTGTTTCTTTGTCCCCCCCATCAGTGCTGCTTAGTGTTCAACTCTATCCACACACTTCTGTTCCCCCATCCACACCGCTCTCCTCCCTCCAATCAACAACACTCTTACCTCATCTGAGCAGCTTTGTCTTCCGCTCAGACCTTCAGTTGCATAGACTGCATGTGTGTATTCCAATGAGCACACAAATCTGTGAATTAGCAGCTCCACCATTGTGTGAGTGACAGCAATCTCACTCTGTGAGAGTGCTGAATCTGCACTTACCCACAGGCTGTGATGGCATACCATATCTGTATTGCGCAAGGAACACGTCCATTAAGGCGTCAGCCTTAATGATCGGAATTTCATTGCTTTTTGGAGTTTGAGTGGAAGAGTTACAACAGGTTTCTGAAATTTCGATCATGTCTAAGAAGCCTTAATGGGACATGTGAAACCGTAAGGTTTTTTGTCTATGGAATTTCATCGCTTTTTTTAAATTTATTCTTTTTATTCAGAAATGTAAAATTTCACTGTAAGAATAAACATTTGACTTTTTAAATGTTTAATGAAAATGTTCGTATAACATCACTGTTCTGTGCAAAATTATTTTATTAACCAAACCGAATTGTTTAAGGTCCATACACACTTAACGATTTAATGAGCAACGTCGCTCATTTTCCCCCTCCTTGAGCGATGTCGCTCGTTTTATCGTTAAGTGTGTATGCCGCCAGCGACGAACGATGCGCGGCCCCGCGGGTCGGCAACAATCGTCGCTGTCGGTAGGTCATGCATGAAGGATGTGGACTGTCGTCCACGACCTTCATGCAGGGCTGGCGGGGGCGTGACGTCACTGAGCGATATGAGCGGTCATATCGCTCAGCGTGTACAGTTGGCCGCCGGCCGGCCGGGGGAAACATTAGATGATGTCGCTCACAGAGCGACATCGTTTAATGTGTATGGGCCTTTAGACTTTGGTCAAAATATTTTGCTGCCTTTGCAGCTGATGCAGGGAGGGGGGTAGGCGGCAGCAGCCTGTGACTGAGGCTGGAGGTAGGCGTGAAATGCATTGCTTGTACGTGTGAGTGCGTGGTGTCAGGTGCTGCGCGTGTATATGTGTGTGTATGTGTGTGTGTCAGGTGCTGCCTGTGTATCAGCTCCTGTGTGTGTGTGTATGTGTGTCAGGTGCTGCGTGTATATACGAGTGTGTCTGATGGTGCGTGTGTATGCGTCAGCTGCCGCACGTGTATGTGTGTCAGGTGTTGCGGGTGTATATGTGTGTGAGTATCAGGTGCTCCGCGTGTGTACAAGGGTAGGTCTGGTGCTGTGCATGAATACGTATGTCTGTGTCAGGTGCTGCGCGTGTACATGTGTGCATCAGGTGCTGCGCGTGTACATGAGTGTGCATTTGGTGCTGCGCGTGTACATGAGTGTGCGTCGGGTGCTGCGTGTGTACATGAGTGTGCATTAGGTGCTGCGTGTGTACATGAGTGTGCGTCAGGTGCTGCGCGTGTACATGTGTGTGCGTCAGGTACTACACGTGTCTATGTGTGTGTGAGTAAGGTGCTGCATGTGTATGTGTGTGTCTGATGGTGTGCGTGTATATGTATGTGTCAGGTGCTGCGTGTATATGCATGTGTCAGGTGCTGCATGTTTATTTAATTGTGTCTGATGCTACGTGTGTGTGTCAGGTGCCGCACGTGTATATGTGTGTGTGTGTCAGGTGTTGCGCGTGTATGTGTGGGTCAGGTGCTGCATGTTTATTTTATTGTGTCTGATGCTACGTGTGTGTGTGTCAGGTGCCGCACGTGTATGTGTGTGTCAGGTTGCGCGTGTATGTGTATGTCAAGTGCCGTTCCCCTTCTTCCCATCCCAGCTCTCTCTGTAGAATACAGCTCTGCACCCAGAGAGAGGGAAAGACTAGGGGGCTGATCACTGCACTGCTCACTTTTTGGTCATGAGTTCGGCCTCCTGTTTCTTCCAGTGCTGTGTTCCTGCAGCCCAGCCCTCCCTGTTGTGCCAGAGAATCAGCCCTTCCTTCCCCTGCCAGAGAGAGAGAGCCAGAGGCAGAGACACTCTTCCCGTAGCTGGCTTACCCCCAGTACTTCAGCACTGGCCATGCGGCAGTCAACAAAGGAGACCAGCAGGGGGTTCTGGCAGCATCAGCTGTGGCCGCAGCTGGATCGGGGAGGCCTGTAGTGTCTGAGGTGGGCAGCACTTCCTCCGCCGCTGTCACCTTCCCCTGCCGGAGAGAAAGCCAGAGACATACCCTTCCCGCAGCTGGGCTACCCCTAGTACCTCAGCGCTGGCCAGGCGGAAGTCTATGGAGGGGACCGGCAGGGGTTTCAGGCCACAGCAGCAGCGGCCGCAGCCAGATCAGGGAGGCCTGCAGGGTCAGAGCTGGGCAGCACTTCTACCAACACTGTCACCTCTGTGCTGGGCATGTACACCAGTCCGTACGGACGGAGGTGTCCACAACAGGCAGCAGTATAATGAGTCAGACAAACTCATTACACGCCGCCCACTGCTGCGCCGCATGCACTCGATGGAGGAAGCCTAGATGCGGTCCCCAGCTGCAGCGAGGGAGAAGGGTGATCACATCACCCTTCAACCCGGCACCTCACAATCAGCTGGGGATCTGCAGTAGCTTCATCTCTCTCTTCCTCTCTGACAGCACAGCAGCCCCTCTGGGTCCCATGTAGCTCTGCCCCCCTGCTCAGAGTTCACTCGGCCTCTCCTGATTAAAAAGAAAATAAGAGACTGACCTGCTGCTCAGATGCGAGGAGGGGACGGGCGGTAGGTCCTCTGTGAGTACACTACACAGTCAAAATTAACTCTGACTCCTCACAACAGTGTGGACTGCGGGCGACGTCAGACGCCAATTTGGGTGTGCTTGCCGCACTACCTGCCCATCAAGCCCAACGTGGTGCCATGGTGCAGCCCCGCCCACTATACGGATTCCATTTTGTATTAGGAACCCTATAACAGCATTCTGACATCCCTCCCCATGATGCTGCCATCCATACACTGCCGCTCTCACACAACTGTACACTGCTGCTCTCATACATCCATACACTGCCGCTCTCATACATCCGTACAACCCCGCTCTCATACATCCGCACACTGCCGCACTCTTACAGCCGCACACCATTGCACTCTTACAGCCGCACACCATTGCACTCTTACAGCCGCACACCATTGCACTCTTACAGCCGCACACCATCGCACTCTTACAGCCGCACACCATCGCACTCTTACAGCCGCACACCATCGCACTCATACAGCCGTACATTGCCGCTCTCATACATCCGCACACTGCCGCTCACATCTATACAAACATAGCCTCCATACATCTACACATCCAATCCCCGCGCAAGGGAACACTGAAATCACTATCACTTTTGCCCGGGGTGTGACCACAGCCAGCCACTACTCCGGCCACCTTCTTGTGACACCAAAATGCATCTTACCTATCATCAGGGTGGTGCTGCTGCTGGGGGTGGGTTGCTGCCTCAGTCTCCAGGTTGGTGCTGCGATTGGAGGGGGTACTGCTTCCCTGTGCTGCCACTGTCTCCCGGATCATCGTGCCGCTGGCTGAATTGCAGCTTGACGCTACTGCTGCCGGGAGTAACAGCTTCCTGGCTGTTGTTGCTGGTGGCTGCCTACTGCTCATTGCCACCGGAACACTGACCGGCTCGGCAGTGATGCTGGCGGAGGAGTAGTGGCGGTGGGGTGGGGGTGGGGGGGTGCCTGCTCCCTTCCCTCGAGCATGCTGCAGTGTACAAAAATAAATAATAAATAGAGAGCTTACCAGGGTGAGAGTCTGTATGGATCACAGTGATTACATGGGGCACAGCAAAAGGACACCTTGCTGTGAGGGGCTCTGCCCACACAGATTGCTGCACCCTCTCTGATGTCAGCCGCTGCCCTCTCGTTCTCTGGGCGGCTAGTTCCAGTGTGAAGTAGGAGAGGAAGAGAACACACAGGAGAGCAGCCCTGATATATAACAGAGGTGGAAGTTCTATAGGCAGCAGAGACGGAGACCAGCCAGCCAGTCTCCCAGTGCCCTGATCACTACACGCCTCCAGCACAGCATTACAGGAGGGTCCTATAGTGCTGCCCTGAGCTAACAGGTGTGTGTACCAAGTGTACCCCGTACAGTATGCTGCGCCCTGGTATCTCTGAGAGGGGTGAGGTCACCGTGCCGCTTTAGTATATGGCTTTTCCTTAGTACTGTACGTTACAGCCCTGCACTAGTGGTGGCAACTCTGCCCTATGTGAACCTGTGAGGTTATTTTCCTATTTACAGAATAACCGGGGAGAAGGCGGCCATATTGCGGCTCTCAAGTGAAGGCACTCTAATACACCCCCTGCTGGCGGCCACTGTGCAGGCGCAACAAATTGAAATGCCCGATCTCTAATGGGGCATATTTCTCTTAATTAAAAAAAAACTGTAACTTTCTGAAAAACCACAACCCCAAAAGGCACTTCACTGGGACATGCTCTATCTAATAAAACAAACCCCAAGTCATATATATATATATATATATATACACACACACACACACACTCATGTATATACATGTATACACAAATACACGTATGTCCATGTTTATGTATGTATAATACATTGATAGAGTACATTATATTTATGAATTAATTGCTTCCCGATTCTGCAGCAGCATCATCAGCACCACCAGTGTTACTCACAGTCACTTCACACTGACTGCTGCACAACACATCACTTAATTTCCGGGCCGCCCGCCACCTGGTGAAGAGACATGGGAGATGAAGGACCAGCAGTGCCACGTTGAGCGGAAGTATTGTGAATTAGTTACCCACACACTCCTTGTGACACCTGCTCCCCGTCTGCCCTCCCACCCGCCGCCTGCCGTCCGGAACCCGCACTGACAAGTAAGTCTCAGCAGAATGTGTCTGCCGGCGGCTCCCAGTCCCCAGTGGTGTGGCGGCCGCGGCACACTAGGACTGAGAGACCGCAGCGGGAGGAAAGCACAGGTGGGCGGGAGGAGAGCATGGGCGGACATCACCAAGTCACATTGCAAGGTGACGCCAGTCCCCCCAGTGAGGCCGCCAACTAATGCACTCAGCATAGTATTAGCAGCAGGCAGAGGGGGGGCGGGCGCATCGGTGGTGGGAGGTACGGAAATGAGCTGCAGGCTAGGCTCCACCGATCACACACTCAGTGATCACTGTGCTACAGCAAGCGTGGCGTGCAGCGGTGCTGGACATTAGGGAGTGCCTGTGCGCACCAGGCACCCCCTGTACGCACGCCTATGCGCTACCACCCCCCATATGCCACACTACATCACTATGCTATAGCCCTCCCATATGCTGCACTTCATAATTACACTATACCCCCCCATACAACATACTACATCACCACACTACACTACTCACAATAAAATTAAAGCATCCCAGTTCCTCATTCTTAATGAGCTCACGTGAGTTCTCTTCCCAACGGAGCTCCAGACCAAGTAACAATGAAGACACCAGCAGCGTGTAGGGGCATGCCTGGTCCACTTGTCAGGAGAGAGCAGTCACTGGAGGGTAAGAAGGGGGCGGGGCCTAGTCCTACAGACGGGAGAGAACACAGACAGGAGAGAGCAAGGTACAGGGGTAGAAGGGGACGGCTGATGTGAAGAAGGGGGCGGGGCCTATTCTTACAGGCTTTCAAAATTCGATTTTTTTAAAAATTCGACATTTGACAAATTCGACTTTTCTGCAATGGTACAAATGCGGCAATTCGACAAAAGTATATTCAATTGAAGTTTGTAAATTCGACAACAGTGCTTTTAAACAGTAAATTCGTCATTTTCAATCCGCCACACTTTGCTGGCGGAATCTAATAAAAAAATGTAAAAACATGTTTTTATTGCAGTTTTCTTTTTTGGTAATATCATATCTATTTATATTAGAAGGGATTAGGTACTTGGTTTGTCTTTTTTGGAGGCACAAGTATTATTTATATATTTTTTAAAAGATTATTATTATTTTTTAAATGGAATGTGAAAAACCCGTAAAAAAAATTGCGTGGAGTCCCCCCTTAAAGCATAACCAGCCTCGGGCTCTTCGAGCCGGTCCTGGTTCTAAAAATCCGGGGGGAAAACGGACAGGGGATCCCACGTATTTTTAAAACCAGCACCAGGCTCTGCGCCTGGTGCAAAAAATACGGGGGACAAAAAGAGTAGGGGTCCTCCTTATTTTTTACACCAGCATCGGGCTCCACTAGCTGGACAGATAATGCCACAGCCGGGGGTCACTTGTATACAGTGCCCTGCGGCCGTGGCATTAAATATCCAACTAGTCACCCCTGGCCGGGGTACCCTGGGGGAGTGGGGACCCCTTCAATCAAGGGGTCCCCCCCCCCAGCCACCCAAGGGTCAGGGGTGAAGCCCGAGGCTGTCCCCCCCATAAAAGGGCTGCGGATGGGAGGCTGATAGCCTTGAGAAAATTGAAAGAATATTGTTTTTTCCAGTAGTACTACAAGTCCCAGCAAGCCTCCCCCGCAAGCTGGTACTTTGAGAACCACAAGTACCAGCATGCTGGAGAAAAACGGGCCCGCTGGTACCTGTAGTTCTACTGGGAAAAAGATACCCAAATAAAAACAGGACACAGACACCGTGAAAGTATAACTTTATTTCACACCTGCCGACACACACATACTTACCTATGTTGACACGAAGCAGTCGGTCCTCTTCTCCAAGTAGAATCCACGGGTAACTGAAAATAAAAGATAATTATACTCACCTGATCCAGGTTCCAGATTAAATCCACGTACTTGGCAAAACAAACCGAACACACGGACCAGACGGACTGAAAGGGGTCCCATGTCCACGAATGCAGACATCCGAATCTCGCGAGAATCCGACAGCGGGATGACAACGTTCGGGCGCGCTCGGGTTAGCCGAGCGAGGCGGGAAGGTTCGAACCTGCCTCGGACCCGTGTAAAATGGGTGAAGTTCGGGGGGTTCGGATTCCGACGAACCGAACCCACTCATCACTAGTATGTACGTGTGCGTCAGGTGCCGTGCGTGTACGTACGTGTGTCAGGTGTCGTGCGTGTACGTGTGTGTGTGTCAGGTGGCGCGTACCTACATGTGTATGTCAGGTGCTGTGCATGTGTGTACGTACACGCGTGTATGTGTCAGGTGCCGCACGTGTACGTGTGTGTGTGACAGGAGCCGCGCATGTACATGTGTGTGGGTGTCAGGAACCGCGCGTGTACGTACATATATGTGTATGTGTGTGTGTCAGGAGCCGCGCGTGTACGTACATGTGTGTATGTGTGTCAGGAGCCACGCGTGTGCATACGTGTGTGTGTGTGTCAGGTGCCACACGTGTATGTACGTATGTGTGTGCCTGGAGCCGCGCGTGTACATACATGTGTGTGTGTGTGTGTGTGTCTCAGGTGCTGCACGTGTATATGTGTGTATCTCAGGGGCTTCATTTGTATGCGTCAGCTGCCACGTGGGTGTCAGGTGTTGAGAGTGTATGTGTTTGTGTCAGGTGTCGCATCTGCATGTGTGCGACTGTCAGGTGCTGCGCGTGTATGTGTGTGTCAGGTGCTGCATGTATATATGTGTGTGTTAGGTGCTGTTCATGTATGTGGGAGTGGCAGGTGCTGCATGTGTATATATGTGTGAGTAGCAGGTGCTGCGTGTGTATATGATTGTGTGTCAGGTGCTGTGCGTGCGTGCGTTAAATGCCACATGTATATATGTGTCAGGTGCTGCCTGTGTGTGTCAGGTGCTGCATGTCTGTATGTGTGTGGGTGTGTCAGGTGCTGCATGTCTGTGTGTGTGGGTGTGTCAGGTGCTGCATGTCTGTGTGTGTGTGTGTGTGTCTTTCAGGTGCTGCATGTGTGTGCCAGGTGCTGCATGTCTGCGTGTGTCAGGCGCTGCATGTCTGTGTGTCAGGTGCTGCGTGTCTGCGTGTGTGTGTCAAATGCTGCGTGTGTGTGTCAGGTGCTGCGTGTCTTTGTGTGTGCGTGTCTGTCAGGTGCTGCATGTGTGTGTCAGGCGCTGCATGTCTGCGTGTGTGTGTGTCAGGTGCTGCGTGTCAGGTGCTGCGTGTGTGTGTGTGTGTGTGTCAGGTGCTGCGTGTGTGTGTGTGTCAGGTGCTGCGTGTGTGTGTGTGTGTGTGTCAGGTGCTGCGTGTCTGCCAGGTGCTGCGTGTGTGTCAGGTGCTGCGTGTGTGCGTGTGTGTCAGGTGCTGCGTGTGTGCGTGTGTGTCAGGTGCACATCCCAGTTCCTCATTCTTAATGAGCTCACGTGAGTTCTCTCCCCAACGGAGCTCCAGACCAAGTAACAATGAAGACACCAGCAGCGTGTAGGGGGCAGGCCTGGTCCACTTGTCAGGAGAGAGCAGTCACTGGAGGGTAAGAAGGGGGCGGGGCCTAGTCCTACAGACGGGAGAGAACACAGACAGGAGAGAGCAAGGTACAGGGGTAGAAGGGGACGGCTGATGTGAAGAAGGGGGCGGGGCCTATTCTTACAGGCTTTCAAAATTCGACTTTTTAAAATTCGTCATTTGACAAATTCGACTTTTCTGCAATGGTACAAATGCAGCAATTCGACAAAAGTATATTCAATTGAAGTTTGTAAATTCGACAACAGTGCTTTTAAACAGTAAATTCGTCATTTTCAATCCGTCACACTTTGCAGGCGGAATCTAATAAATAAAAGTTGTTGTTTTTTTGGTAATAGCATATCTATATTAGAAGGGATTAGGTACTTGGTTTCTCTTTTTTGGAGGCACAAGTATTATTTATATATTTTTTAAAAGATTATTATTATTTTTTAAATGGAATGTAAAAAACCCGGAAAAAAAATTGCGTGGGGTCCCCCCTCCAAAGCATAACCAGCCTCGGGCTCTTCGAGCCGGTCCTGGTTCTAAAAATCCGGGGGAAAAACGGACAGGGGATCCCCCGTATTTTTAAAACCAGCACCGGGCTCTGCGCCTGGTGCTGGTGCAAAAAATACGGGGGACAAAAAGAGTAGGGGACCCCCGTATTTTTTACACCAGCATCGGGCTCCACTAGCTGGACAGATAATGCCACAGCCGGGGGTCACTTTTATACAGTGCCCTGCGGCCGTGGCATTAAATATCCAACTAGTCACCCCTGGCCGGGGTACCCTGGGGGAGTGGGGACCCCTTCAATCAAGGGGTCCCCCCCCCCCCCAGCCACCCAAGGGCCAAGGGTGAAGCCCGAGGCTGTCCCCCCCATCCAAGGGCTGCGGATGGGAGGCTGATAGCCTTGAGAAAATTGAAAGAATATTGTTTTTTTCCAGTAGTACTACAAGTCCCAGCAAGCCTCCCCCGCAAGCTGGTACTTTGAGAACCACAAGTACCAGCATGCGGGAGAAAAACGGGCCCGCTGGTACCTGTAGTTCTACTGGAAAAAAAATACCCAAATAAAAACAGGACACAGACACCGTGAAAGTATAACTTTATTTCACACCTGCCGACACACACATACTTACCTATGTTGACACGAAGCAGTCGGTCCTCTTCTCCAAGTAGAATCCACGGGTACCTGAAAATAAAAGATAATTATACTCACCTGATCCAGGTTCCAGATTAAATCCACGTACTTGGCAAAACAACAAACCGAACACCCGGACCAGACGGACTGAAAGGGGTCCCATGTTTACACATAGGACCCCTTTCCACGAATGCAGACATCCGAATCTCGTGAGAATCCGACAGCGGGATGATGACGTTCGGGCGCGCTTGGGTTAGCCGAGCAAGGCGGGAAGGTTCGAACCTGCCTCGTGTAAAAGGGGTGAAGTTCGGGGGGTCCGGATTCCGACGAACCGAACCCACTCATCACTAGTATGTGCGTGTCAGGCGCTGCGTGTGAGTGTGTTAGGCGCTGCGTGTGAGTGTGTGTGCGTGTCAGGCGCTGCCTGTGAGTGCGCGTGTGTATGTCTGTCAGGTGCTGCGTGTGAGTGCGTGTGCGCGTGTCTGTCAGGCGCTGCGTGTGAGTGCGCGTGTCTGTCAGGCGCTGCGTGTGTCAGGCGCTGCGTGTCTGTGTCTGTCAGGCGCTGCGCGTCTGTGTGTGTCAGGCGCTGCGCGTCTGTGTGTGTGTGTCAGGCGCTGCGCGTCTGTGTGTGTGTGTGTCAGGCGCTGCGCGTCTGTGTGTGTGTGTCAGGCGCTGCGCGTCTGTGTGTGTGTGTCAGGCGCTGCGCGTCTGTGTGTGTGTGTCAGGCGCTGCGCGTCTGTGTCAGGTGCTGCGCGTCTGTGTGTGTGTGTGTGTGTGTCAGGTGCTGCGCGTCTGTGTGTGTGTGTCAGGTGCTGCGTGCCTGTGTGTGTCAGGCGCTGCACGTCTGTGTGTGTGTGTCAGGTGCTGCGTGGTCAGGTCCGTGTGAGTGTCATGTGCTGCGTCTGTGTGTGTGTGTGTCAGGTGCTGCCTGTGTGTGTGTGTGTGTGTGTCAGGTGCTGCATGTCTGTATGTGTGTGGGTGTCAAGTGCTGCATATTTGTGTGTGTGTGTGTGTGTGTGTGTGTGTGTCAGGTGCTGCATGTCTGTGTGTGTGGGTGTGTGTGTGTCTGTCAGGTGCTGCATGTCAGGCGCTGCATGTCTGCGTGTGTGTATGTGTCAGGCGCTGCATGTCTGAATGTCAGGTGCTGTGTGTGTGTGTGTGTGTCAGGTGCTGCGTGTGTGTGTGTCAGGTGCTGCATGTCTGCGTGTGTCAGGTGCTGCGTGTGTCAGGTGCTGCATGTCTGCGTGTGTCAGGTGCTGCGTGTGTGTGTGTGTGTCAGGTGCTGCGTGTGAGTATGTCAGGTGCTGCGTGTGAGTGCATGTGTCAGGTGCGTGAGTGTGTGTGTCAGGTGCTGCGTGTGTGTGTCAGGTGCTGCTGTGTGTGTCAGGTGCTGCGTGTGTGTGTCAGGTGCTGCGTGTGTGTGTGTCAGGCGCTGCGTCTGTGTGTGTCAGGCGCTGCGCATCTGTGTGTGTCAGGCGCTGCGCGTCTGTATGTGTCAGGCGCTGCGCGTCTGTGTGTGTCAGGCGCTGCGCGTCTGTGTGTGTGTCAGGCGCTGCGCGTCTGTGTGTGTGTCAGGCGCTGCGCGTCTGTGTGTGTCAGGCACTGCGCGTCTGTGTGTCAGGCGCTGCGCGTCTGTGTGTGTCAGGCGCTGCGCGACTGTGTGTGTCAGGCGCTGCGTGTGAATGTGTGCGTGTGTGTCAGGTCCGTGTGAGTGTCAGGTGCTGCGTCTGGGGACGGCGGGGAGGGATGGACGGACACAGCAGGGAGGGCGGGGGGGATGGACGGACACAGCAGGGAGGGCGGCGGGGGGGGATGGACGGACACAGCAGGGAGGGCGGGGGGGGGATGGACGGACACAGCAGGGAGGGCGGGGGGGATGGGAGGCCGGGGGGGGATGGACGGACACAGCAGGGAGGGCGGGGGGGATGGACGGACACAGCAGGGAGGGCAGGGGGGGGATGGACGGACACAGCAGGGAGGGCGGGGGGGGATGGGCGGACACAGCAGGGAGGGCGGGGGGGGATGGACGGACACAGCAGGGAGGGCGGGGGGGATGGACGGACACATCAGGGAGGGCGGGGGGGATGGACGGACACATCAGGGAGGGCGGGGGGGATGGACGGACACAGCAGGGAGGGCGGGGGGATGGACGGACACAGCAGGGAGGGCGGGGGGGGATGGACGGAAACAGCAGGGAGGGCGGGGGGGGATGGACGGACACAGCAGGGAGGGCGGGGGGGGGGGATGGACGGACACAGCAGGGAGGGCGGGGGGGGATGGACGGACACAGCAGGGAGGGCGGGGGGGGGATGGACGGACACAGCAGGGAGGGCGGGGGGGATGGACGGACACAGCAGGGAAGGC
>NC_086449.1:720155199-720157699 GCF_028390025.1 Pseudophryne corroboree | reverse complement strand
AGAGTAAAAAACTGGAGTAGATTTATCACCAACAGAACGGAAAAAATTCCGATTTACCAAGATCCAAGAAAGCGAGGCTGGAAAATCACACCCCGCCAACCCAGAATGAGACAAAATCTGGGAATACAGAGAACATATACACCGCAACACAAGAGACTCACTATGACCAACAGATTCACTGCCCTTCAACGACAGGATTCAAACAGTGACTCGGATTTTTTATCCCCCGATCCATATACCACCAACCCGGAGTCACAGAAAAAAACTTTTTTCCGAGAACGGTTCAAGAAACCATCACCATTAAAAAGGACCTTCGTAGAAGAAGAGGCACCCGAGGCAGCGGGCGGACAAAATGCGAAAAGAAAATACCAACAGAACTAGAAAATACGTCTAATGGAATCTTTAACCTTTCGCAACACAAACTTAACGAATCTGAAATTTCATTACTGAGCAAAGGACTAAAATTCGCACCATCAAATCAGATGAATAAGTTCAACACCTTCATAGACCTTAACAAATTTACTAGAAACCTCACATTGAAAAGACACTTTGCAAAAAAGGAAACTGACAAGAACCCCATTCCTGAATCGAAATCAGGCTTAAAAAGAAAATCAAAATACTACCCGCTGGAATCCAAAGGACACCATATCGCTATATTTCAAGACTTAGTTAAGAAAGACTTATGTGAGCAAGATCTTCCACCCATAAAACAGAATAATTTGAAGAATCATGAGAAGCAAGCCTTGAAAAACCTGAAGACCAATCCTGAAATTGTAATCAAGCAGGCTGATAAAGGAGGAGGAGTAGTCATTTTAGACAGATCAGCGTATGAGAAAGAAGCTACTCGTCTCCTAAGTGACATCAACTCCTATAAACAACTGTCTCAAGACCCCACACAACAGTACACCGAAGACCTGAGAATTTTGCTGATACATTACCTACACTGCTATGTCCTGGAGAAAGAAGAGTATCAGTTCTTGATGATAACATCCCCAATTATTCCAATTTTCTATTATCTTCCTAAGATACATAAAAATATGACAAATCCCCCGGGCAGACCAATTATTGCGGGCATTGACTCCCTAACTTCACACCTATCTGAATACATCGACCTCTTCTTGAAAAAATATGTAATTGGATTACTTTCCTACCTAAAGGACACCAACAGTGTACTGGAAACTGTGAAAAATACAACTAGGAAAGAAACATACTTATGGGTTACTATCGACGTAGAAAGCTTGTACACTTGCATTATACACGAAACTGGAATTACTGCTTGTAAAAAATTCCTGGATAGGGATACTGGTCTAACTAATGTACACAAAAAAGCCATTTGTGATTTTATCAGATTTATTCTGAGTCACAATTATTTTAAATTCAAAGAATCTTTTTACTTGCAAACACGCGGAACAGCCATGGGGACTATTTTTGCCCCCAGTTTCGCCAATCTCCTAATGGGCAGCTGGGAAGAAAAAAACATTTTTTCGAATAATGCATTTGCCGACCAACTGGTGATCTACAAAAGGTATATTGATGATATACTTATCATCTGGGAAGGGACAGAATCCTCGTTCCTAGACTTCTTTCAGAAGATATCCCTAAACCAATACAATCTGAAATTCACAGAAAAGCATAACAAAGATAAGATCGAATTCCTGGATCTAGTACTGTCATCAAAAGAAACAGAAATCATCACTTGCAACTTCGTGAAAAAGGTTGATACAAACAGCTACCTGCATTATAAAAGCTGTCACCAAAAAAACTGGAAGCAAAACATCCCTTATTCACAATTCCATCGGATAAAAAGAAACTGTAGCCAAAAGGAAGACCAGGACTGCCAACTACAGCTGTACGCCAGGAGATTTGAGGAAAGGGAATATCCGGAAGAAATTATTTCAAAAGCCCTGGAGAAAACCAGAAAAAACTCAACACAGAATGCTCAAATCAAAACTGAACAGGCTCTCCAACGGCCCTTCGTTCCTTTTGTCACAACCTATAGTTGTCATGAAACAGCCATCAAACAATCACTGAGTAAACATTGGAATATACTTATGATGGACCCTATTCTTAAAGATATTCTCCCCCCTCAACCACAGATTGTATATAGGAAAAGCAATAACCTGAAAGAAATCTTAGCACCAAGTCTACTGAAAACGACAAAACCTGCGTCGACATTGAAATGTCAAGGAAGCTATAAATGCGGCAATTGCATAATTTGCAAACTAGTCCATAGAAACAGAAAAACTTTCTCTAACAGCGACAATACACGAGAATATACCATTAAAAGTTTCATTAACTGCAACTCCACTATGGTGATTTATCTGTTGGAATGCACGTGCGGCCAGAGATATGTCGGAAAGACTAAGAGATGCTTAAAAATACGCATCCAAGAACATGTAAGAAATATAAAAAATAAAATTTCAACGCACGCGATTTATAGACATTTCCAAGAAGTACACAACTCCAACCCCGATAACCTCACCTTTAAAGGTATAGAAAA